>NW_027442053.1:0-253039 GCF_048569485.1 Anomaloglossus baeobatrachus | reverse complement strand
TAACCAAACAAAACTTTTAGTGGATTTCTACTTATTTTATTAAATATCATCTCCACCAAACAGGACAAGCTTGCATCTGTTATAGTTTTGGAGAAAAATGTGTTCATTTCATGTATGCGCGAAATGCCTTAAAAATGGCTTTAAAATGGATTTGGAGCATGGAGACGATTATCTCGGGATTGCAAGATAACCAAACAAAACTTTTAGTGGATTTCTACTTATTTTATTAAATATCATCTCCACCAAACAGGACAAGCTTGCATCTGTTATAGTTTTGGAGAAAAATGTGTTCATTTCATGTATGCGCGAAATGCCTTAAAAATGGCTTTAAAATGGATTTGGAGCATGGAGACGATTATCTCGGGATTGCAAGATAACCAAACAAAACTTTTAGTGGATTTCTACTTATTTTATTAAATATCATCTCCACCAAACAGGACAAGCTTGCATCTGTTATAGTTTTGGAGAAAAATGTGTTCATTTCATGTATGCGCGAAATGCCTTAAAAATGGCTTTAAAATGGATTTGGAGCATGGAGACGATTATCTCGGGATTGCAAGATAACCAAACAAAACTTTTAGTGGATTTCTACTTATTTTATTAAATATCATCTCCACCAAACAGGACAAGCTTGCATCTGTTATAGTTTTGGAGAAAAATGTGTTCATTTCATGTATGCGCGAAATGCCTTAAAAATGGCTTTAAAATGGATTTGGAGCATGGAGACGATTATCTCGGGATTGCAATATAACCAAACAAAACGTTTAGTGGATTTCTACTTATTTTATTAAATATCATCTCCACCAAACAGGACAAGCTTGCATCTGTTATAGTTTTGGAGAAAAATGTGTTCATTTCATGTATGCGCGAAATGCCTTAAAAATGGCTTTAAAATGGATTTGGAGCATGGAGACGATTATCTCGGGATTGCAAGATAACCAAACAAAACTTTTAGTGGATTTCTACTTATTTTATTAAATATCATCTCCACCAAACAGGACAAGCTTGCATCTGTTATAGTTTTGGAGAAAAATGTGTTCATTTCATGTATGCGCGAAATGCCTTAAAAATGGCTTTAAAATGGATTTGGAGCATGGAGACGATTATCTCGGGATTGCAAGATAACCAAACAAAACTTTTAGTGGATTTCTACTTATTTTATTAAATATCATCTCCACCAAACAGGACAAGCTTGCATCTGTTATAGTTTTGGAGAAAAATGTGTTCATTTCATGTATGCGCGAAATGCCTTAAAAATGGCTTTAAAATGGATTTGGAGCATGGAGACGATTATCTCGGGATTGCAATATAACCAAACAAAACTTTTAGTGGATTTCTACTTATTTTATTAAATATCATCTCCACCAAACAGGACAAGCTTGCATGTGTTATAGTTTTGGAGAAAAATGTGTTCATTTCATGTATGCGCAAAATGCCTTTGAAATGGCTTTAAAATGGATTTGGAGCATGGAGACGATTATCTCGGGATTGCAAGATAACCAAACAAAACTTTTAGTGGATTTCTACTTATTTTATTAAATATCATCTCCACCAAACAGGACAAGCTTGCATCTGTTATAGTTTTGGAGAAAAATGTGTTCATTTCATGTATGCGCGAAATGCCTTAAAAATGGCTTTAAAATGGATTTGGAGCATGGAGACGATTATCTCGGGATTGCAAGATAACCAAACAAAACTTTTAGTGGTTTTCTACTTATTTTATTAAATATCATCTCCACCAAACAGGACAAGCTTGCATGTGTTATAGTTTTGGAGAAAAATGTGTTCATTTCATGTATGCGCAAAATGCCTTTGAAATGGCTTTAAAATGGATTTGGAGCATGGAGACGATTATCTCAGGATGGCAATATAAACAAACGAAACTTTTAGTAGATTTCTACTTATTTTATTAAATATGATCTCCACCAAACAGGACAAGCTTGCATCTGTTATAGTTTTGGAGAAAAATGTGTTCATTTCATGTATGCGCGAAATGCCTTAAAAATGGCTTTAAAATGGATTTGGAGCATGGAGACGATTATCTCGGGATTGCAAGATAACCAAACAAAACTTTTAGTGGATTTCTACTTATTTTATTAAATATCATCTCCACCAAACAGGACAAGCTTGCATCTGTTATAGTTTTGGAGAAAAATGTGTTCATTTCATGTATGCGCGAAATGCCTTAAAAATGGCTTTAAAATGGATTTGGAGCATGGAGACGATTATCTCGGGATTGCAAGATAACCAAACAAAACTTTTAGTGGATTTCTACTTATTTTATTAAATATCATCTCCACCAAACAGGACAAGCTTGCATCTGTTATAGTTTTGGAGAAAAATGTGTTCATTTCATGTATGCGCGAAATGCCTTAAAAATGGCTTTAAAATGGATTTGGAGCATGGAGACGATTATCTCGGGATTGCAAGATAACCAAACAAAACTTTTAGTGGATTTCTACTTATTTTATTAAATATCATCTCCACCAAACAGGACAAGCTTGCATCTGTTATAGTTTTGGAGAAAAATGTGTTCATTTCATGTATGCGCGAAATGCCTTAAAAATGGCTTTAAAATGGATTTGGAGCATGGAGACGATTATCTCGGGATTGCAAGATAACCAAACAAAACTTTTAGTGGATTTCTACTTATTTTATTAAATATCATCTCCACAAACAGGACAAGCTTGCATCTGTTATAGTTTTGGAGAAAAATGTGTTCATTTCATGTATGCGCGAAATGCCTTAAAAATGGCTTTAAAATGGATTTGGAGCATGGAGACGATTATCTCGGGATTGCAAGATAACCAAACAAAACTTTTAGTGGATTTCTACTTATTTTATTAAATATCATCTCCACCAAACAGGACAAGCTTGCATCTGTTATAGTTTTGGAGAAAAATGTGTTCATTTCATGTATGCGCGAAATGCCTTAAAAATGGCTTTAAAATGGATTTGGAGCATGGAGACGATTATCTCGGGATTGCAAGATAACCAAACAAAACTTTAGTGGATTTCTACTTATTTTATTAAATATCATCTCCACCAAACAGGACAAGCTTGCATCTGTTATAGTTTTGGAGAAAAATGTGTTCATTTCATGTATGCGCGAAATGCCTTAAAAATGGCTTTAAAATGGATTTGGAGCATGGAGACGATTATCTCGGGATTGCAAGATAACCAAACAAAACTTTTAGTGGATTTCTACTTATTTTATTAAATATCATCTCCACCAAACAGGACAAGCTTGCATGTGTTATAGTTTTGGAGAAAAATGTGTTCATTTCATGTATGCGCAAAATGCCTTTGAAATGGCTTTAAAATGGATTTGGAGCATGGAGACGATTATCTCGGGATTGCAAGATAACCAAACAAAACTTTTAGTGGATTTCTACTTATTTTATTAAATATCATCTCCACCAAACAGGACAAGCTTGCATCTGTTATAGTTTTGGAGAAAAATGTGTTCATTTCATGTATGCGCGAAATGCCTTAAAAATGGCTTTAAAATGGATTTGGAGCATGGAGACGATTATCTCGGGATTGCAAGATAACCAAACAAAACTTTTAGTGGATTTCTACTTATTTTATTAAATATCATCTCCACCAAACAGGACAAGCTTGCATCTGTTATAGTTTTGGAGAAAAATGTGTTCATTTCATGTATGCGCGAAATGCCTTAAAAATGGCTTTAAAATGGATTTGGAGCATGGAGACGATTATCTCGGGATTGCAAGATAACCAAACAAAACTTTTAGTGGATTTCTACTTATTTTATTAAATATCATCTCCACCAAACAGGACAAGCTTGCATCTGTTATAGTTTTAGAGAAAAATGTGTTCATTTCATGTATGCGCGAAATGCCTTAAAAATGGCTTTAAAATGGATTTGGAGCATGGAGACGATTATCTCGGGATTGCAAGATAACCAAACAAAACTTTTAAAGGATTTCTACTTATTTTATTAAATATCATCTCCACCAAACAGGACAAGCTTGCATGTGTTATAGTTTTGGAGAAAAATGTGTTCATTTCATGTATGCGCAAAATGCCTTTGAAATGGCTTTAAAATGGATTTGGAGCATGGAGACGATTATCTCAGGATGGCAATATAAACAAACGAAACTTTTAGTAGATTTCTACTTATTTTATTAAATATTATCTCCACCAAACAGGACAAGCTTGCATCTGTTATAGTTTTGGAGAAAAATGTGTTCATTTCATGTATGCGCGAAATGCCTTAAAAATGGCTTTAAAATGGATTTGGAGCATGGAGACGATTATCTCGGGATTGCAAGATAACCAAACAAAACTTTTAGTGGATTTCTACTTATTTTATTAAATATCATCTCCACCAAACAGGACAAGCTTGCATCTGTTATAGTTTTGGAGAAAAATGTGTTCATTTCATGTATGCGCGAAATGCCTTAAAAATGGCTTTAAAATGGATTTGGAGCATGGAGACGATTATCTCGGGATTGCAAGATAACCAAACAAAACTTTTAGTGGATTTCTACTTATTTTATTAAATATCATCTCCACCAAACAGGACAAGCTTGCATCTGTTATAGTTTTGGAGAAAAATGTGTTCATTTCATGTATGCGCGAAATGCCTTAAAAATGGCTTTAAAATGGATTTGGAGCATGGAGACGATTATCTCGGGATTGCAATATAACCAAACAAAACTTTTAGTGGATTTCTACTTATTTTATTAAATATCATCTCCACCAAACAGGACAAGCTTGCATCTGTTATAGTTTTGGAGAAAAATGTGTTCATTTCATGTATGCGCGAAATGCCTTAAAAATGGCTTTAAAATGGATTTGGAGCATGGAGACGATTATCTCGGGATTGCAAGATAACCAAACAAAACTTTTAGTGGATTTCTACTTATTTTATTAAATATCATCTCCACCAAACAGGACAAGCTTGCATGTGTTATAGTTTTGGAGAAAAATGTGTTCATTTCATGTATGCGCAAAATGCCTTTGAAATGGCTTTAAAATGGATTTGGAGCATGGAGACGATTATCTCGGGATTGCAAGATAACCAAACAAAACTTTTAGTGGATTTCTACTTATTTTATTAAATATCATCTCCACCAAACAGGACAAGCTTGCATCTGTTATAGTTTTGGAGAAAAATGTGTTCATTTCATGTATGCGCGAAATGCCTTAAAAATGGCTTTAAAATGGATTTGGAGCATGGAGACGATTATCTCGGGATTGCAAGATAACCAAACAAAACTTTTAGTGGATTTCTACTTATTTTATTAAATATCATCTCCACCAAACAGGACAAGCTTGCATCTGTTATAGTTTTGGAGAAAAATGTGTTCATTTCATGTATGCGCGAAATGCCTTAAAAATGGCTTTAAAATGGATTTGGAGCATGGAGACGATTATCTCGGGATTGCAAGATAACCAAACAAAACTTTTAGTGGATTTCTACTTATTTTATTAAATATCATCTCCACCAAACAGGACAAGCTTGCATCTGTTATAGTTTTAGAGAAAAATGTGTTCATTTCATGTATGCGCGAAATGCCTTAAAAATGGCTTTAAAATGGATTTGGAGCATGGAGACGATTATCTCGGGATTGCAAGATAACCAAACAAAACTTTTAAAGGATTTCTACTTATTTTATTAAATATCATCTCCACCAAACAGGACAAGCTTGCATGTGTTATAGTTTTGGAGAAAAATGTGTTCATTTCATGTATGCGCAAAATGCCTTTGAAATGGCTTTAAAATGGATTTGGAGCATGGAGACGATTATCTCAGGATGGCAATATAAACAAACGAAACTTTTAGTAGATTTCTACTTATTTTATTAAATATTATCTCCACCAAACAGGACAAGCTTGCATCTGTTATAGTTTTGGAGAAAAATGTGTTCATTTCATGTATGCGCGAAATGCCTTAAAAATGGCTTTAAAATGGATTTGGAGCATGGAGACGATTATCTCGGGATTGCAATATAACCAAACAAAACTTTTAGTGGATTTCTACTTATTTTATTAAATATCATCTCCACCAAACAGGACAAGCTTGCATCTGTTATAGTTTTGGAGAAAAATGTGTTCATTTCATGTATGCGCGAAATGCCTTAAAAATGGCTTTAAAATGGATTTGGAGCATGGAGACGATTATCTCGGGATTGCAAGATAACCAAACAAAACTTTTAGTGGATTTCTACTTATTTTATTAAATATCATCTCCACCAAACAGGACAAGCTTGCATCTGTTATAGTTTTGGAGAAAAATGTGTTCATTTCATGTATGCGCGAAATGCCTTAAAAATGGCTTTAAAATGGATTTGGAGCATGGAGACGATTATCTCGGGATTGCAATATAACCAAACAAAACTTTTAGTGGATTTCTACTTATTTTATTAAATATCATCTCCACCAAACAGGACAAGCTTGCATGTGTTATAGTTTTGGAGAAAAATGTGTTCATTTCATGTATGCGCAAAATGCCTTTGAAATGGCTTTAAAATGGATTTGGAGCATGGAGACGATTATCTCGGGATTGCAAGATAACCAAACAAAACTTTTAGTGGATTTCTACTTATTTTATTAAATATCATCTCCACCAAACAGGACAAGCTTGCATCTGTTATAGTTTTGGAGAAAAATGTGTTCATTTCATGTATGCGCGAAATGCCTTAAAAATGGCTTTAAAATGGATTTGGAGCATGGAGACGATTATCTCGGGATTGCAAGATAACCAAACAAAACTTTTAGTGGTTTTCTACTTATTTTATTAAATATCATCTCCACCAAACAGGACAAGCTTGCATGTGTTATAGTTTTGGAGAAAAATGTGTTCATTTCATGTATGCGCAAAATGCCTTTGAAATGGCTTTAAAATGGATTTGGAGCATGGAGACGATTATCTCAGGATGGCAATATAAACAAACGAAACTTTTAGTAGATTTCTACTTATTTTATTAAATATGATCTCCACCAAACAGGACAAGCTTGCATCTGTTATAGTTTTGGAGAAAAATGTGTTCATTTCATGTATGCGCGAAATGCCTTAAAAATGGCTTTAAAATGGATTTGGAGCATGGAGACGATTATCTCGGGATTGCAAGATAACCAAACAAAACTTTTAGTGGATTTCTACTTATTTTATTAAATATCATCTCCACCAAACAGGACAAGCTTGCATCTGTTATAGTTTTGGAGAAAAATGTGTTCATTTCATGTATGCGCGAAATGCCTTAAAAATGGCTTTAAAATGGATTTGGAGCATGGAGACGATTATCTCGGGATTGCAAGATAACCAAACAAAACTTTTAGTGGATTTCTACTTATTTTATTAAATATCATCTCCACCAAACAGGACAAGCTTGCATCTGTTATAGTTTTGGAGAAAAATGTGTTCATTTCATGTATGCGCGAAATGCCTTAAAAATGGCTTTAAAATGGATTTGGAGCATGGAGACGATTATCTCGGGATTGCAAGATAACCAAACAAAACTTTTAGTGGATTTCTACTTATTTTATTAAATATCATCTCCACCAAACAGGACAAGCTTGCATCTGTTATAGTTTTGGAGAAAAATGTGTTCATTTCATGTATGCGCGAAATGCCTTAAAAATGGCTTTAAAATGGATTTGGAGCATGGAGACGATTATCTCGGGATTGCAAGATAACCAAACAAAACTTTTAGTGGATTTCTACTTATTTTATTAAATATCATCTCCACCAAACAGGACAAGCTTGCATCTGTTATAGTTTTGGAGAAAAATGTGTTCATTTCATGTATGCGCGAAATGCCTTAAAAATGGCTTTAAAATGGATTTGGAGCATGGAGACGATTATCTCGGGATTGCAAGATAACCAAACAAAACTTTTAGTGGATTTCTACTTATTTTATTAAATATCATCTCCACCAAACAGGACAAGCTTGCATCTGTTATAGTTTTGGAGAAAAATGTGTTCATTTCATGTATGCGCGAAATGCCTTAAAAATGGCTTTAAAATGGATTTGGAGCATGGAGACGATTATCTCGGGATTGCAAGATAACCAAACAAAACTTTTAGTGGATTTCTACTTATTTTATTAAATATCATCTCCACCAAACAGGACAAGCTTGCATCTGTTATAGTTTTGGAGAAAAATGTGTTCATTTCATGTATGCGCGAAATGCCTTAAAAATGGCTTTAAAATGGATTTGGAGCATGGAGACGATTATCTCGGGATTGCAAGATAACCAAACAAAACTTTTAGTGGATTTCTACTTATTTTATTAAATATCATCTCCACCAAACAGGACAAGCTTGCATGTGTTATAGTTTTGGAGAAAAATGTGTTCATTTCATGTATGCGCAAAATGCCTTTGAAATGGCTTTAAAATGGATTTGGAGCATGGAGACGATTATCTCGGGATTGCAAGATAACCAAACAAAACTTTTAGTGGATTTCTACTTATTTTATTAAATATCATCTCCACCAAACAGGACAAGCTTGCATCTGTTATAGTTTTGGAGAAAAATGTGTTCATTTCATGTATGCGCGAAATGCCTTAAAAATGGCTTTAAAATGGATTTGGAGCATGGAGACGATTATCTCGGGATTGCAAGATAACCAAACAAAACTTTTAGTGGATTTCTACTTATTTTATTAAATATCATCTCCACCAAACAGGACAAGCTTGCATCTGTTATAGTTTTGGAGAAAAATGTGTTCATTTCATGTATGCGCGAAATGCCTTAAAAATGGCTTTAAAATGGATTTGGAGCATGGAGACGATTATCTCGGGATTGCAAGATAACCAAACAAAACTTTTAGTGGATTTCTACTTATTTTATTAAATATCATCTCCACCAAACAGGACAAGCTTGCATCTGTTATAGTTTTAGAGAAAAATGTGTTCATTTCATGTATGCGCGAAATGCCTTAAAAATGGCTTTAAAATGGATTTGGAGCATGGAGACGATTATCTCGGGATTGCAAGATAACCAAACAAAACTTTTAAAGGATTTCTACTTATTTTATTAAATATCATCTCCACCAAACAGGACAAGCTTGCATGTGTTATAGTTTTGGAGAAAAATGTGTTCATTTCATGTATGCGCAAAATGCCTTTGAAATGGCTTTAAAATGGATTTGGAGCATGGAGACGATTATCTCAGGATGGCAATATAAACAAACGAAACTTTTAGTAGATTTCTACTTATTTTATTAAATATTATCTCCACCAAACAGGACAAGCTTGCATCTGTTATAGTTTTGGAGAAAAATGTGTTCATTTCATGTATGCGCGAAATGCCTTAAAAATGGCTTTAAAATGGATTTGGAGCATGGAGACGATTATCTCGGGATTGCAAGATAACCAAACAAAACTTTTAGTGGATTTCTACTTATTTTATTAAATATCATCTCCACCAAACAGGACAAGCTTGCATCTGTTATAGTTTTGGAGAAAAATGTGTTCATTTCATGTATGCGCGAAATGCCTTAAAAATGGCTTTAAAATGGATTTGGAGCATGGAGACGATTATCTCGGGATTGCAAGATAACCAAACAAAACTTTTAGTGGATTTCTACTTATTTTATTAAATATCATCTCCACCAAACAGGACAAGCTTGCATCTGTTATAGTTTTGGAGAAAAATGTGTTCATTTCATGTATGCGCGAAATGCCTTAAAAATGGCTTTAAAATGGATTTGGAGCATGGAGACGATTATCTCGGGATTGCAATATAACCAAACAAAACTTTTAGTGGATTTCTACTTATTTTATTAAATATCATCTCCACCAAACAGGACAAGCTTGCATCTGTTATAGTTTTGGAGAAAAATGTGTTCATTTCATGTATGCGCGAAATGCCTTAAAAATGGCTTTAAAATGGATTTGGAGCATGGAGACGATTATCTCGGGATTGCAAGATAACCAAACAAAACTTTTAGTGGATTTCTACTTATTTTATTAAATATCATCTCCACCAAACAGGACAAGCTTGCATGTGTTATAGTTTTGGAGAAAAATGTGTTCATTTCATGTATGCGCAAAATGCCTTTGAAATGGCTTTAAAATGGATTTGGAGCATGGAGACGATTATCTCGGGATTGCAAGATAACCAAACAAAACTTTTAGTGGATTTCTACTTATTTTATTAAATATCATCTCCACCAAACAGGACAAGCTTGCATCTGTTATAGTTTTGGAGAAAAATGTGTTCATTTCATGTATGCGCGAAATGCCTTAAAAATGGCTTTAAAATGGATTTGGAGCATGGAGACGATTATCTCGGGATTGCAAGATAACCAAACAAAACTTTTAGTGGATTTCTACTTATTTTATTAAATATCATCTCCACCAAACAGGACAAGCTTGCATCTGTTATAGTTTTGGAGAAAAATGTGTTCATTTCATGTATGCGCGAAATGCCTTAAAAATGGCTTTAAAATGGATTTGGAGCATGGAGACGATTATCTCGGGATTGCAAGATAACCAAACAAAACTTTTAGTGGATTTCTACTTATTTTATTAAATATCATCTCCACCAAACAGGACAAGCTTGCATCTGTTATAGTTTTAGAGAAAAATGTGTTCATTTCATGTATGCGCGAAATGCCTTAAAAATGGCTTTAAAATGGATTTGGAGCATGGAGACGATTATCTCGGGATTGCAAGATAACCAAACAAAACTTTTAAAGGATTTCTACTTATTTTATTAAATATCATCTCCACCAAACAGGACAAGCTTGCATGTGTTATAGTTTTGGAGAAAAATGTGTTCATTTCATGTATGCGCAAAATGCCTTTGAAATGGCTTTAAAATGGATTTGGAGCATGGAGACGATTATCTCAGGATGGCAATATAAACAAACGAAACTTTTAGTAGATTTCTACTTATTTTATTAAATATTATCTCCACCAAACAGGACAAGCTTGCATCTGTTATAGTTTTGGAGAAAAATGTGTTCATTTCATGTATGCGCGAAATGCCTTAAAAATGGCTTTAAAATGGATTTGGAGCATGGAGACGATTATCTCGGGATTGCAATATAACCAAACAAAACTTTTAGTGGATTTCTACTTATTTTATTAAATATCATCTCCACCAAACAGGACAAGCTTGCATCTGTTATAGTTTTGGAGAAAAATGTGTTTATTTCATGTATGCGCGAAATGCCTTAAAAATGGCTTTAAAATGGATTTGGAGCATGGAGACGATTATCTCGGGATTGCAAGATAACCAAACAAAACTTTTAGTGGATTTCTACTTATTTTATTAAATATCATCTCCACCAAACAGGACAAGCTTGCATCTGTTATAGTTTTGGAGAAAAATGTGTTCATTTCATGTATGCGCGAAATGCCTTAAAAATGGCTTTAAAATGGATTTGGAGCATGGAGACGATTATCTCGGGATTGCAAGATAACCAAACAAAACTTTTAGTGGATTTCTACTTATTTTATTAAATATCATCTCCACCAAACAGGACAAGCTTGCATCTGTTATAGTTTTGGAGAAAAATGTGTTCATTTCATGTATGCGCGAAATGCCTTAAAAATGGCTTTAAAATGGATTTGGAGCATGGAGACGATTATCTCGGGATTGCAAGATAACCAAACAAAACTTTTAGTGGATTTCTACTTATTTTATTAAATATCATCTCCACCAAACAGGACAAGCTTGCATGTGTTATAGTTTTGGAGAAAAATGTGTTCATTTCATGTATGCGCAAAATGCATTTGAAATGGCTTTAAAATGGATTTGGAGCATGGAGACGATTATCTCGGGATTGCAAGATAACCAAACAAAACTTTTAGTGGATTTCTACTTATTTTATTAAATATCATCTCCACCAAACAGGACAAGCTTGCATCTGTTATAGTTTTGGAGAAAAATGTGTTCATTTCATGTATGCGCGAAATGCCTTAAAAATGGCTTTAAAATGGATTTGGAGCATGGAGACGATTATCTCGGGATTGCAAGATAACCAAACAAAACTTTTAGTGGATTTCTACTTATTTTATTAAATATCATCTCCACCAAACAGGACAAGCTTGCATCTGTTATAGTTTTGGAGAAAAATGTGTTCATTTCATGTATGCGCGAAATGCCTTAAAAATGGCTTTAAAATGGATTTGGAGCATGGAGACGATTATCTCGGGATTGCAAGATAACCAAACAAAACTTTTAGTGGATTTCTACTTATTTTATTAAATATCATCTCCACCAAACAGGACAAGCTTGCATGTGTTATAGTTTTGGAGAAAAATGTGTTCATTTCATGTATGCGCAAAATGCCTTTGAAATGGCTTTAAAATGGATTTGGAGCATGGAGACGATTATCTCGGGATTGCAAGATAACCAAACAAAACTTTTAGTGGATTTCTACTTATTTTATTAAATATCATCTCCACCAAACAGGACAAGCTTGCATGTGTTATAGTTTTGGAGAAAAATGTGTTCATTTCATGTATGCGCAAAATGCCTTTGAAATGGCTTTAAAATGGATTTGGAGCATGGAGACGATTATCTCAGGATGGCAATATAAACAAACGAAACTTTTAGTAGATTTCTACTTATTTTATTAAATATTATCTCCACCAAACAGGACAAGCTTGCATCTGTTATAGTTTTGGAGAAAAATGTGTTCATTTCATGTATGCGCGAAATGCCTTAAAAATGGCTTTAAAATGGATTTGGAGCATGGAGACGATTATCTCGAGATTGCAAGATAACCAAACAAAACTTTTAGTGGATTTCTACTTATTTTATTAAATATCATCTCCACCAAACAGGACAAGCTTGCATCTGTTATAGTTTTGGAGAAAAATGTGTTCATTTCATGTATGCGCGAAATGCCTTAAAAATGGCTTTAAAATGGATTTGGAGCATGGAGACGATTATCTCGGGATTGCAAGATAACCAAACAAAACTTTTAGTGGATTTCTACTTATTTTATTAAATATCATCTCCACCAAACAGGACAAGCTTGCATCTGTTATAGTTTTGGAGAAAAATGTGTTCATTTCATGTATGCGCGAAATGCCTTAAAAATGGCTTTAAAATGGATTTGGAGCATGGAGACGATTATCTCGGGATTGCAAGATAACCAAACAAAACTTTTAGTGGATTTCTACTTATTTTATTAAATATCATCTCCACCAAACAGGACAAGCTTGCATCTGTTATAGTTTTAGAGAAAAATGTGTTCATTTCATGTATGCGCGAAATGCCTTAAAAATGGCTTTAAAATGGATTTGGAGCATGGAGACGATTATCTCGGGATTGCAAGATAACCAAACAAAACTTTTAGTGGATTTCTACTTATTTTATTAAATATCATCTCCACCAAACAGGACAAGCTTGCATGTGTTATAGTTTTGGAGAAAAATGTGTTCATTTCATGTATGCGCAAAATGCCTTTGAAATGGCTTTAAAATGGATTTGGAGCATGGAGACGATTATCTCAGGATGGCAATATAAACAAACGAAACTTTTAGTAGATTTCTACTTATTTTATTAAATATTACCTCCACCAAACAGGACAAGCTTGCATCTGTTATAGTTTTGGAGAAAAATGTGTTCATTTCATGTATGCGCGAAATGCCTTAAAAATGGCTTTAAAATGGATTTGGAGCATGGAGACGATTATCTCGGGATTGCAAGATAACCAAACAAAACTTTTAGTGGATTTCTACTTATTTTATTAAATATCTCCACCAAACAGGACAAGCTTGCATCTGTTATAGTTTTGGAGAAAAATGTGTTCATTTCATGTATGCGCGAAATGCCTTAAAAATGGCTTTAAAATGGATTTGGAGCATGGAGACGATTATCTCGGGATTGCAAGATAACCAAACAAAACTTTTAGTGGATTTCTACTTATTTTATTAAATATCATCTCCACCAAACAGGACAAGCTTGCATGTGTTATAGTTTTGGAGAAAAATGTGTTCATTTCATGTATGCGCAAAATGCCTTTGAAATGGCTTTAAAATGGATTTGGAGCATGGAGACGATTATCTCAGGATGGCAATATAAACAAACGAAACTTTTAGTAGATTTCTACTTATTTTATTAAATATTATCTCCACCAAACAGGACAAGCTTGCATCTGTTATAGTTTTGGAGAAAAATGTGTTCATTTCATGTATGCGCGAAATGCCTTAAAAATGGCTTTAAAATGGATTTGGAGCATGGAGACGATTATCTCGGGATTGCAAGATAACCAAACAAAACTTTTAGTGGATTTCTACTTATTTTATTAAATATCATCTCCACCAAACAGGACAAGCTTGCATCTGTTATAGTTTTGGAGAAAAATGTGTTCATTTCATGTATGCGCGAAATGCCTTAAAAATGGCTTTAAAATGGATTTGGAGCATGGAGACGATTATCTCGGGATTGCAAGATAACCAAACAAAACTTTTAGTGGATTTCTACTTATTTTATTAAATATCATCTCCACCAAACAGGACAAGCTTGCATCTGTTATAGTTTTGGAGAAAAATGTGTTCATTTCATGTATGCGCGAAATGCCTTAAGAATGGCTTTAAAATGGATTTGGAGCATGGAGACGATTATCTCGGGATTGCAAGATAACCAAACAAAACTTTTAGTGGATTTCTACTTATTTTATTAAATATCATCTCCACCAAACAGGACAAGCTTGCATCTGTTATAGTTTTGGAGAAAAATGTGTTCATTTCATGTATGCGCGAAATGCCTTAAAAATGGCTTTAAAATGGATTTGGAGCATGGAGACGATTATCTCGGGATTGCAAGATAACCAAACAAAACTTTTAGTGGATTTCTACTTATTTTATTAAATATCATCTCCACCAAACAGGACAAGCTTGCATGTGTTATAGTTTTGGAGAAAAATGTGTTCATTTCATGTATGCGCAAAATGCCTTTGAAATGGCTTTAAAATGGATTTGGAGCATGGAGACGATTATCTCGGGATTGCAAGATAACCAAACAAAACTTTTAGTGGATTTCTACTTATTTTATTAAATATCATCTCCACCAAACAGGACAAGCTTGCATCTGTTATAGTTTTGGAGAAAAATGTGTTCATTTCATGTATGCGCGAAATGCCTTAAAAATGGCTTTAAAATGGATTTGGAGCATGGAGACGATTATCTCGGGATTGCAAGATAACCAAACAAAACTTTTAGTGGTTTTCTACTTATTTTATTAAATATCATCTCCACCAAACAGGACAAGCTTGCATGTGTTATAGTTTTGGAGAAAAATGTGTTCATTTCATGTATGCGCAAAATGCCTTTGAAATGGCTTTAAAATGGATTTGGAGCATGGAGACGATTATCTCGGGATTGCAAGATAACCAAACAAAACTTTTAGTGGATTTCTACTTATTTTATTAAATATCATCTCCACCAAACAGGACAAGCTTGCATCTGTTATAGTTTTGGAGAAAAATGTGTTCATTTCATGTATGCGCGAAATGCCTTAAAAATGGCTTTAAAATGGATTTGGAGCATGGAGACGATTATCTCGGGATTGCAAGATAACCAAACAAAACTTTTAGTAAATTTCTACTTATTTTATTAAATATCATCTCCACCAAACAGGACAAGCTTGCATCTGTTATAGTTTTGGAGAAAAATGTGTTCATTTCATGTATGCGCGAAATGCCTTAAAAATGGCTTTAAAATGGATTTGGAGCATGGAGACGATTATCTCGGGATTGCAAGATAACCAAACAAAACTTTTAGTGGATTTCTACTTATTTTATTAAATATCATCTCCACCAAACAGGACAAGCTTGCATGTGTTATAGTTTTGGAGAAAAATGTGTTCATTTCATGTATGCGCAAAATGCCTTTGAAATGGCTTTAAAATGGATTTGGAGCAAGGAGACGATTATCTCGGGATTGCAAGATAACCAAACAAAACTTTTAGTGGATTTCTACTTATTTTATTAAATATCATCTCCACCAAACAGGACAAGCTTGCATGTGTTATAGTTTTGGAGAAAAATGTGTTCATTTCATGTATGCGCAAAATGCCTTTGAAATGGCTTTAAAATGGATTTGGAGCATGGAGACGATTATCTCGGGATTGCAAGATAACCAAACAAAACTTTTAGTGGATTTCTACTTATTTTATTAAATATCATCTCCACCAAACAGGACAAGCTTGCATCTGTTATAGTTTTGGAGAAAAATGTGTTCATTTCATGTATGCGCGAAATGCCTTAAAAATGGCTTTAAAATGGATTTGGAGCATGGAGACGATTATCTCGGGATTGCAAGATAACCAAACAAAACTTTTAGTGGTTTTCTACTTATTTTATTAAATATCATCTCCACCAAACAGGACAAGCTTGCATGTGTTATAGTTTTGGAGAAAAATGTGTTCATTTCATGTATGCGCAAAATGCCTTTGAAATGGCTTTAAAATGGATTTGGAGCATGGAGACGATTATCTCGGGATTGCAAGATAACCAAACAAAACTTTTAGTGGATTTCTACTTATTTTATTAAATATCATCTCCACCAAACAGGACAAGCTTGCATCTGTTATAGTTTTGGAGAAAAATGTGTTCATTTCATGTATGCGCGAAATGCCTTAAAAATGGCTTTAAAATGGATTTGGAGCATGGAGACGATTATCTCGGGATTGCAAGATAACCAAACAAAACTTTTAGTAAATTTCTACTTATTTTATTAAATATCATCTCCACCAAACAGGACAAGCTTGCATCTGTTATAGTTTTGGAGAAAAATGTGTTCATTTCATGTATGCGCGAAATGCCTTAAAAATGGCTTTAAAATGGATTTGGAGCATGGAGACGATTATCTCGGGATTGCAAGATAACCAAACAAAACTTTTAGTGGATTTCTACTTATTTTATTAAATATCATCTCCACCAAACAGGACAAGCTTGCATGTGTTATAGTTTTGGAGAAAAATGTGTTCATTTCATGTATGCGCAAAATGCCTTTGAAATGGCTTTAAAAGGGATTTGGAGCATGGAGACGATTATCTCGGGATTGCAAGATAACCAAACAAAACTTTTAGTGGATTTCTACTTATTTTATTAAATATCATCTCCACCAAACAGGACAAGCTTGCATGTGTTATAGTTTTGGAGAAAAATGTGTTCATTTCATGTATGCGCAAAATGCCTTTGAAATGGCTTTAAAATGGATTTGGAGCATGGAGACGATTATCTCAGGATGGCAATATAAACAAACGAAACTTTTAGTAGATTTCTACTTATTTTATTAAATATTATCTCCACCAAACAGGACAAGCTTGCATCTGTTATAGTTTTGGAGAAAAATGTGTTCATTTCATGTATGCGCGAAATGCCTTAAAAATGGCTTTAAAATGGATTTGGAGCATGGAGACGATTATCTCGGGATTGCAAGATAACCAAACAAAACTTTTAGTGGATTTCTACTTATTTTATTAAATATCATCTCCACCAAACAGGACAAGCTTGCATGTGTTATAGTTTTGGAGAAAAATGTGTTCATTTCATGTATGCGCAAAATGCCTTTGAAATGGCTTTAAAATGGATTTGGAGCATGGAGACGATTATCTCAGGATGGCAATATAAACAAACGAAACTTTTAGTAGATTTCTACTTATTTTATTAAATATTATCTCTACCAAACAGGACAAGCTTGCATCTGTTATAGTTTTGGAGAAAAATGTGTTCATTTCATGTATGCGCGAAATGCCTTAAAAATGGCTTTAAAATGGATTTGGAGCATGGAGACGATTATCTCGGGATTGCAATATAACCAAACAAAACTTTTAGTGGATTTCTACTTATTTTATTAAATATCATCTCCACCAAACAGGACAAGCTTGCATCTGTTATAGTTTTGGAGAAAAATGTGTTCATTTCATGTATGCGCGAAATGCCTTAAAAATGGCTTTAAAATGGATTTGGAGCATGGAGACGATTATCTCGGGATTGCAAGATAACCAAACAAAACTTTTAGTGGATTTCTACTTATTTTATTAAATATCATCTCCACCAAACAGGACAAGCTTGCATCTGTTATAGTTTTGGAGAAAAATGTGTTCATTTCATGTATGCGCGAAATGCCTTAAAAATGGCTTTAAAATGGATTTGGAGCATGGAGACGATTATCTCGGGATTGCAAGATAACCAAACAAAACTTTTAGTGGATTTCTACTTATTTTATTAAATATCATCTCCACCAAACAGGACAAGCTTGCATCTGTTATAGTTTTGGAGAAAAATGTGTTCATTTCATGTATGCGCGAAATGCCTTAAAAATGGCTTTAAAATGGATTTGGAGCATGGAGACGATTATCTCGGGATTGCAAGATAACCAAACAAAACTTTTAGTGGATTTCTACTTATTTTATTGAATATCATCTCCACCAAACAGGACAAGCTTGCATGTGTTATAGTTTTGGAGAAAAATGTGTTCATTTCATGTATGCGCAAAATGCATTTGAAATGGCTTTAAAATGGATTTGGAGCATGGAGACGATTATCTCGGGATTGCAAGATAACCAAACAAAACTTTTAGTGGATTTCTACTTATTTTATTAAATATCATCTCCACCAAACAGGACAAGCTTGCATCTGTTATAGTTTTGGAGAAAAATGTGTTCATTTCATGTATGCGCGAAATGCCTTAAAAATGGCTTTAAAATGGATTTGGAGCATGGAGACGATTATCTCGGGATTGCAAGATAACCAAACAAAACTTTTAGTGGTTTTCTACTTATTTTATTAAATATCATCTCCACCAAACAGGACAAGCTTGCATGTGTTATAGTTTTGGAGAAAAATGTGTTCATTTCATGTATGCGCAAAATGCCTTTGAAATGGCTTTAAAATGGATTTGGAGCATGGAGACGATTATCTCGGGATTGCAAGATAACCAAACAAAACTTTTAGTGGATTTCTACTTATTTTATTAAATATCATCTCCACCAAACAGGACAAGCTTGCATCTGTTATAGTTTTGGAGAAAAATGTGTTCATTTCATGTATGCGCGAAATGCCTTAAAAATGGCTTTAAAATGGATTTGGAGCATGGAGACGATTATCTCGGGATTGCAAGATAACCAAACAAAACTTTTAGTGGATTTCTACTTATTTTATTAAATATCATCTCCACCAAACAGGACAAGCTTGCATCTGTTATAGTTTTGGAGAAAAATGTGTTCATTTCATGTATGCGCGAAATGCCTTAAAAATGGCTTTAAAATGGATTTGGAGCATGGAGACGATTATCTCGGGATTGCAAGATAACCAAACAAAACTTTTAGTGGATTTCTACTTATTTTATTAAATATCATCTCCACCAAACAGGACAAGCTTGCATGTGTTATAGTTTTGGAGAAAAATGTGTTCATTTCATGTATGCGCAAAATGCCTTTGAAATGGCTTTAAAATGGATTTGGAGCATGGAGACGATTATCTCGGGATTGCAAGATAACCAAACAAAACTTTTAGTGGATTTCTACTTATTTTATTAAATATCATCTCCACCAAACAGGACAAGCTTGCATCTGTTATAGTTTTGGAGAAAAATGTGTTCATTTCATGTATGCGCGAAATGCCTTAAAAATGGCTTTAAAATGGATTTGGAGCATGGAGACGATTATCTCGGGATTGCAAGATAACCAAACAAAACTTTTAGTGGATTTCTACTTATTTTATTAAATATCATCTCCACCAAACAGGACAAGCTTGCATCTGTTATAGTTTTGGAGAAAAATGTGTTCATTTCATGTATGCGCGAAATGCCTTAAAATGGCTTTAAAATGGATTTGGAGCATGGAGACGATTATCTCGGGATTGCAAGATAACCAAACAAAACTTTTAGTGGATTTCTACTTATTTTATTAAATATCATCTCCACCAAACAGGACAAGCTTGCATCTGTTATAGTTTTAGAGAAAAATGTGTTCATTTCATGTATGCGCGAAATGCCTTAAAAATGGCTTTAAAATGGATTTGGAGCATGGAGACGATTATCTCGGGATTGCAAGATAACCAAACAAAACTTTTAGTGGATTTCTACTTATTTTATTAAATATCATCTCCACCAAACAGGACAAGCTTGCATGTGTTATAGTTTTGGAGAAAAATGTGTTCATTTCATGTATGCGCAAAATGCCTTTGAAATGGCTTTAAAATGGATTTGAAGCATGGAGACGATTATCTCAGGATGGCAATATAAACAAACGAAACTTTTAGTAGATTTCTACTTATTTTATTAAATATTATCTCCACCAAACAGGACAAGCTTGCATCTGTTATAGTTTTGGAGAAAAATGTGTTCATTTCATGTATGCGCGAAATGCCTTAAAAATGGCTTTAAAATGGATTTGGAGCATGGAGACGATTATCTCGGGATTGCAAGATAACCAAACAAAACTTTTAGTGGATTTCTACTTATTTTATTAAATATCATCTCCACCAAACAGGACAAGCTTGCATCTGTTATAGTTTTGGAGAAAAATGTGTTCATTTCATGTATGCGCGAAATGCCTTAAAAATGGCTTTAAAATGGATTTGGAGCATGGAGACGATTATCTCGGGATTGCAAGATAACCAAACAAAACTTTTAGTGGATTTCTACTTATTTTATTAAATATCATCTCCACCAAACAGGACAAGCTTGCATCTGTTATAGTTTTGGAGAAAAATGTGTTCATTTCATGTATGCGCGAAATGCCTTAAAAATGGCTTTAAAATGGATTTGGAGCATGGAGACGATTATCTCGGGATTGCAAGATAACCAAACAAAACTTTTAGTGGATTTCTACTTATTTTATTAAATATCATCTCCACCAAACAGGACAAGCTTGCATGTGTTATAGTTTTGGAGAAAAATGTGTTCATTTCATGTATGCGCAAAATGCCTTTGAAATGGCTTTAAAATGGATTTGGAGCATGGAGACGATTATCTCGGGATTGCAAGATAACCAAACAAAACTTTTAGTGGATTTCTACTTATTTTATTAAATATCATCTCCACCAAACAGGACAAGCTTGCATCTGTTATAGTTTTGGAGAAAAATGTGTTCATTTCATGTATGCGCGAAATGCCTTAAAAATGGCTTTAAAATGGATTTGGAGCATGGAGACGATTATCTCGGGATTGCAAGATAACCAAACAAAACTTTTAGTGGATTTCTACTTATTTTATTAAATATCATCTCCACCAAACAGGACAAGCTTGCATCTGTTATAGTTTTGGAGAAAAATGTGTTCATTTCATGTATGCGCGAAATGCCTTAAAAATGGCTTTAAAATGGATTTGGAGCATGGAGACGATTATCTCGGGATTGCAAGATAACCAAACAAAACTTTTAGTGGATTTCTACTTATTTTATTAAATATCATCTCCACCAAACAGGACAAGCTTGCATCTGTTATAGTTTTAGAGAAAAATGTGTTCATTTCATGTATGCGCGAAATGCCTTAAAAATGGCTTTAAAATGGATTTGGAGCATGGAGACGATTATCTCGGGATTGCAAGATAACCAAACAAAACTTTTAGTGGATTTCTACTTATTTTATTAAATATCATCTCCACCAAACAGGACAAGCTTGCATGTGTTATAGTTTTGGAGAAAAATGTGTTCATTTCATGTATGCGCAAAATGCCTTTGAAATGGCTTTAAAATGGATTTGGAGCATGGAGACGATTATCTCAGGATGGCAATATAAACAAACGAAACTTTTAGTAGATTTCTACTTATTTTATTAAATATTATCTCCACCAAACAGGACAAGCTTGCATCTGTTATAGTTTTGGAGAAAAATGTGTTCATTTCATGTATGCGCGAAATGCCTTAAAAATGGCTTTAAAATGGATTTGGAGCATGGAGACGATTATCTCGGGATTGCAAGATAACCAAACAAAACTTTTAGTGGATTTCTACTTATTTTATTAAATATCATCTCCACCAAACAGGACAAGCTTGCATCTGTTATAGTTTTGGAGAAAAATGTGTTCATTTCATGTATGCGCGAAATGCCTTAAAAATGGCTTTAAAATGGATTTGGAGCATGGAGACGATTATCTCGGGATTGCAAGATAACCAAACAAAACTTTTAGTGGATTTCTACTTATTTTATTAAATATCATCTCCACCAAACAGGACAAGCTTGCATCTGTTATAGTTTTGGAGAAAAATGTGTTCATTTCATGTATGCGCGAAATGCCTTAAAAATGGCTTTAAAATGGATTTGGAGCATGGAGACGATTATCTCGGGATTGCAAGATAACCAAACAAAACTTTTAGTGGATTTCTACTTATTTTATTAAATATCATCTCCACCAAACAGGACAAGCTTGCATCTGTTATAGTTTTAGAGAAAAATGTGTTCATTTCATGTATGCGCGAAATGCCTTAAAAATGGCTTTAAAATGGATTTGGAGCATGGAGACGATTATCTCGGGATTGCAAGATAACCAAACAAAACTTTTAGTGGATTTCTACTTATTTTATTAAATATCATCTCCACCAAACAGGACAAGCTTGCATCTGTTATAGTTTTGGAGAAAAATGTGTTCATTTCATGTATGCGCGAAATGCCTTAAAAATGGCTTTAAAATGGATTTGGAGCATGGAGACGATTATATCGGGATTGCAAGATAACCAAACAAAACTTTTAGTGGATTTCTACTTATTTTATTAAATATCATCTCCACCAAACAGGACAAGCTTGCATCTGTTATAGTTTTAGAGAAAAATGTGTTCATTTCATGTATGCGCGAAATGCCTTAAAAATGGCTTTAAAATGGATTTGGAGCATGGAGACGATTATCTCGGGATTGCAAGATAACCAAACAAAACTTTTAGTGGATTTCTACTTATTTTATTAAATATCATCTCCACCAAACAGGACAAGCTTGCATCTGTTATAGTTTTAGAGAAAAATGTGTTCATTTCATGTATGCGCGAAATGCCTTAAAAATGGCTTTAAAATGGATTTGGAGCATGGAGACGATTATCTCGGGATTGCAAGATAACCAAACAAAACTTTTAGTGGATTTCTACTTATTTTATTAAATATCATCTCCACCAAACAGGACAAGCTTGCATGTGTTATAGTTTTGGAGAAAAATGTGTTCATTTCATGTATGCGCAAAATGCCTTTGAAATGGCTTTAAAATGGATTTGGAGCATGGAGACGATTATCTCAGGATGGCAATATAAACAAACGAAACTTTTAGTAGATTTCTACTTATTTTATTAAATATTATCTCCACCAAACAGGACAAGCTTGCATCTGTTATAGTTTTGGAGAAAAATGTGTTCATTTCATGTATGCGCGAAATGCCTTAAAAATGGCTTTAAAATGGATTTGGAGCATGGAGACGATTATCTCGGGATTGCAAGATAACCAAACAAAACTTTTAGTGGATTTCTACTTATTTTATTAAATATCATCTCCACCAAACAGGACAAGCTTGCATGTGTTATAGTTTTGGAGAAAAATGTGTTCATTTCATGTATGCGCAAAATGCCTTTGAAATGGCTTTAAAATGGATTTGGAGCATGGAGACGATTATCTCAGGATGGCAATATAAACAAACGAAACTTTTAGTAGATTTCTACTTATTTTATTAAATATTATCTCCACCAAACAGGACAAGCTTGCATCTGTTATAGTTTTGGAGAAAAATGTGTTCATTTCATGTATGCGCGAAATGCCTTAAAAATGGCTTTAAAATGGATTTGGAGCATGGAGACGATTATCTCGGGATTGCAATATAACCAAACAAAACTTTTAGTGGATTTCTACTTATTTTATTAAATATCATCTCCACCAAACAGGACAAGCTTGCATCTGTTATAGTTTTGGAGAAAAATGTGTTCATTTCATGTATGCGCGAAATGCCTTAAAAATGGCTTTAAAATGGATTTGGAGCATGGAGACGATTATCTCGGGATTGCAAGATAACCAAACAAAACTTTTAGTGGATTTCTACTTATTTTATTAAATATCATCTCCACCAAACAGGACAAGCTTGCATCTGTTATAGTTTTGGAGAAAAATGTGTTCATTTCATGTATGCGCGAAATGCCTTAAAAATGGCTTTAAAATGGATTTGGAGCATGGAGACGATTATCTCGGGATTGCAAGATAACCAAACAAAACTTTTAGTGGATTTCTACTTATTTTATTAAATATCATCTCCACCAAACAGGACAAGCTTGCATCTGTTATAGTTTTGGAGAAAAATGTGTTCATTTCATGTATGCGCGAAATGCCTTAAAAATGGCTTTAAAATGGATTTGGAGCATGGAGACGATTATCTCGGGATTGCAAGATAACCAAACAAAACTTTTAGTGGATTTCTACTTATTTTATTAAATATCATCTCCACCAAACAGGACAAGCTTGCATGTGTTATAGTTTTGGAGAAAAATGTGTTCATTTCATGTATGCGCAAAATGCATTTGAAATGGCTTTAAAATGGATTTGGAGCATGGAGACGATTATCTCGGGATTGCAAGATAACCAAGCAAAACTTTTAGTGGATTTCTACTTATTTTATTAAATATCATCTCCACCAAACAGGACAAGCTTGCATCTGTTATAGTTTTGGAGAAAAATGTGTTCATTTCATGTATGCGCGAAATGCCTTAAAAATGGCTTTAAAATGGATTTGGAGCATGGAGACGATTATCTCGGGATTGCAATATAACCAAACAAAACTTTTAGTGGATTTCTACTTATTTTATTAAATATCATCTCCACCAAACAGGACAAGCTTGCATCTGTTATAGTTTTGGAGAAAAATGTGTTCATTTCATGTATGCGCGAAATGCCTTAAAAATGGCTTTAAAATGGATTTGGAGCATGGAGACGATTATCTCGGGATTGCAAGATAACCAAACAAAACTTTTAGTGGATTTCTACTTATTTTATTAAATATCATCTCCACCAAACAGGACAAGCTTGCATCTGTTATAGTTTTGGAGAAAAATGTGTTCATTTCATGTATGCGCGAAATGCCTTAAAAATGGCTTTAAAATGGATTTGGAGCATGGAGACGATTATCTCGGGATTGCAAGATAACCAAACAAAACTTTTAGTGGATTTCTACTTATTTTATTAAATATCATCTCCACCAAACAGGACAAGCTTGCATCTGTTATAGTTTTGGAGAAAAATGTGTTCATTTCATGTATGCGCGAAATGCCTTAAAAATGGCTTTAAAATGGATTTGGAGCATGGAGACGATTATCTCGGGATTGCAAGATAACCAAACAAAACTTTTAGTGGATTTCTACTTATTTTATTAAATATCATCTCCACCAAACAGGACAAGCTTGCATCTGTTATAGTTTTGGAGAAAAATGTGTTCATTTCATGTATGCGCGAAATGCCTTAAAAATGGCTTTAAAATGGATTTGGAGCATGGAGACGATTATCTCGGGATTGCAATATAACCAAACAAAACGTTTAGTGGATTTCTACTTATTTTATTAAATATCATCTCCACCAAACAGGACAAGCTTGCATCTGTTATAGTTTTGGAGAAAAATGTGTTCATTTCATGTATGCGCGAAATGCCTTAAAAATGGCTTTAAAATGGATTTGGAGCATGGAGACGATTATCTCGGGATTGCAAGATAACCAAACAAAACTTTTAGTGGATTTCTACTTATTTTATTAAATATCATCTCCACCAAACAGGACAAGCTTGCATCTGTTATAGTTTTGGAGAAAAATGTGTTCATTTCATGTATGCGCGAAATGCCTTAAAAATGGCTTTAAAATGGATTTGGAGCATGGAGACGATTATCTCGGGATTGCAAGATAACCAAACAAAACTTTTAGTGGATTTCTACTTATTTTATTAAATATCATCTCCACCAAACAGGACAAGCTTGCATCTGTTATAGTTTTGGAGAAAAATGTGTTCATTTCATGTATGCGCGAAATGCCTTAAAAATGGCTTTAAAATGGATTTGGAGCATGGAGACGATTATCTCGGGATTGCAAGATAACCAAACAAAACTTTTAGTGGATTTCTACTTATTTTATTAAATATCATCTCCACCAAACAGGACAAGCTTGCATGTGTTATAGTTTTGGAGAAAAATGTGTTCATTTCATGTATGCGCAAAATGCCTTTGAAATGGCTTTAAAATGGATTTGGAGCATGGAGACGATTATCTCAGGATGGCAATATAAACAAACGAAACTTTTAGTAGATTTCTACTTATTTTATTAAATATTATCTCCACCAAACAGGACAAGCTTGCATCTGTTATAGTTTTGGAGAAAAATGTGTTCATTTCATGTATGCGCGAAATGCCTTAAAAATGGCTTTAAAATGGATTTGGAGCATGGAGACGATTATCTCGGGATTGCAATATAACCAAACAAAACTTTTAGTGGATTTCTACTTATTTTATTAAATATCATCTCCACCAAACAGGACAAGCTTGCATCTGTTATAGTTTTGGAGAAAAATGTGTTCATTTCATGTATGCGCGAAATGCCTTAAAAATGGCTTTAAAATGGATTTGGAGCATGGAGACGATTATCTCGGGATTGCAAGATAACCAAACAAAACTTTTAGTGGATTTCTACTTATTTTATTAAATATCATCTCCACCAAACAGGACAAGCTTGCATCTGTTATAGTTTTGGAGAAAAATGTGTTCATTTCATGTATGCGCGAAATGCCTTAAAAATGGCTTTAAAATGGATTTGGAGCATGGAGACGATTATCTCGGGATTGCAAGATAACCAAACAAAACTTTTAGTGGATTTCTACTTATTTTATTAAATATCATCTCCACCAAACAGGACAAGCTTGCATCTGTTATAGTTTTGGAGAAAAATGTGTTCATTTCATGTATGCGCGAAATGCCTTAAAAATGGCTTTAAAATGGATTTGGAGCATGGAGACGATTATCTCGGGATTGCAAGATAACCAAACAAAACTTTTAGTGGATTTCTACTTATTTTATTAAATATCATCTCCACCAAACAGGACAAGCTTGCATGTGTTATAGTTTTGGAGAAAAATGTGTTCATTTCATGTATGCGCAAAATGCATTTGAAATGGCTTTAAAATGGATTTGGAGCATGGAGACGATTATCTCGGGATTGCAAGATAACCAAGCAAAACTTTTAGTGGATTTCTACTTATTTTATTAAATATCATCTCCACCAAACAGGACAAGCTTGCATCTGTTATAGTTTTGGAGAAAAATGTGTTCATTTCATGTATGCGCGAAATGCCTTAAAAATGGCTTTAAAATGGATTTGGAGCATGGAGACGATTATCTCGGGATTGCAATATAACCAAACAAAACTTTTAGTGGATTTCTACTTATTTTATTAAATATCATCTCCACCAAACAGGACAAGCTTGCATCTGTTATAGTTTTGGAGAAAAATGTGTTCATTTCATGTATGCGCGAAATGCCTTAAAAATGGCTTTAAAATGGATTTGGAGCATGGAGACGATTATCTCGGGATTGCAAGATAACCAAACAAAACTTTTAGTGGATTTCTACTTATTTTATTAAATATCATCTCCACCAAACAGGACAAGCTTGCATCTGTTATAGTTTTGGAGAAAAATGTGTTCATTTCATGTATGCGCGAAATGCCTTAAAAATGGCTTTAAAATGGATTTGGAGCATGGAGACGATTATCTCGGGATTGCAAGATAACCAAACAAAACTTTTAGTGGATTTCTACTTATTTTATTAAATATCATCTCCACCAAACAGGACAAGCTTGCATCTGTTATAGTTTTGGAGAAAAATGTGTTCATTTCATGTATGCGCGAAATGCCTTAAAAATGGCTTTAAAATGGATTTGGAGCATGGAGACGATTATCTCGGGATTGCAAGATAACCAAACAAAACTTTTAGTGGATTTCTACTTATTTTATTAAATATCATCTCCACCAAACAGGACAAGCTTGCATCTGTTATAGTTTTGGAGAAAAATGTGTTCATTTCATGTATGCGCGAAATGCCTTAAAAATGGCTTTAAAATGGATTTGGAGCATGGAGACGATTATCTCGGGATTGCAATATAACCAAACAAAACGTTTAGTGGATTTCTACTTATTTTATTAAATATCATCTCCACCAAACAGGACAAGCTTGCATCTGTTATAGTTTTGGAGAAAAATGTGTTCATTTCATGTATGCGCGAAATGCCTTAAAAATGGCTTTAAAATGGATTTGGAGCATGGAGACGATTATCTCGGGATTGCAAGATAACCAAACAAAACTTTTAGTGGATTTCTACTTATTTTATTAAATATCATCTCCACCAAACAGGACAAGCTTGCATCTGTTATAGTTTTGGAGAAAAATGTGTTCATTTCATGTATGCGCGAAATGCCTTAAAAATGGCTTTAAAATGGATTTGGAGCATGGAGACGATTATCTCGGGATTGCAAGATAACCAAACAAAACTTTTAGTGGATTTCTACTTATTTTATTAAATATCATCTCCACCAAACAGGACAAGCTTGCATCTGTTATAGTTTTGGAGAAAAATGTGTTCATTTCATGTATGCGCGAAATGCCTTAAAAATGGCTTTAAAATGGATTTGGAGCATGGAGACGATTATCTCGGGATTGCAAGATAACCAAACAAAACTTTTAGTGGATTTCTACTTATTTTATTAAATATCATCTCCACCAAACAGGACAAGCTTGCATCTGTTATAGTTTTGGAGAAAAATGTGTTCATTTCATGTATGCGCGAAATGCCTTAAAAATGGCTTTAAAATGGATTTGGAGCATGGAGACGATTATCTCGGGATTGCAAGATAACCAAACAAAACTTTTAGTGGATTTCTACTTATTTTATTAAATATCATCTCCACCAAACAGGACAAGCTTGCATCTGTTATAGTTTTGGAGAAAAATGTGTTCATTTCATGTATGCGCGAAATGCCTTAAAAATGGCTTTAAAATGGATTTGGAGCATGGAGACGATTATCTCGGGATTGCAATATAACCAAACAAAACTTTTAGTGGATTTCTACTTATTTTATTAAATATCATCTCCACCAAACAGGACAAGCTTGCATGTGTTATAGTTTTGGAGAAAAATGTGTTCATTTCATGTATGCGCAAAATGCCTTTGAAATGGCTTTAAAATGGATTTGGAGCATGGAGACGATTATCTCGGGATTGCAAGATAACCAAACAAAACTTTTAGTGGATTTCTACTTATTTTATTAAATATCATCTCCACCAAACAGGACAAGCTTGCATCTGTTATAGTTTTGGAGAAAAATGTGTTCATTTCATGTATGCGCGAAATGCCTTAAAAATGGCTTTAAAATGGATTTGGAGCATGGAGACGATTATCTCGGGATTGCAAGATAACCAAACAAAACTTTTAGTGGTTTTCTACTTATTTTATTAAATATCATCTCCACCAAACAGGACAAGCTTGCATGTGTTATAGTTTTGGAGAAAAATGTGTTCATTTCATGTATGCGCAAAATGCCTTTGAAATGGCTTTAAAATGGATTTGGAGCATGGAGACGATTATCTCAGGATGGCAATATAAACAAACGAAACTTTTAGTAGATTTCTACTTATTTTATTAAATATGATCTCCACCAAACAGGACAAGCTTGCATCTGTTATAGTTTTGGAGAAAAATGTGTTCATTTCATGTATGCGCGAAATGCCTTAAAAATGGCTTTAAAATGGATTTGGAGCATGGAGACGATTATCTCGGGATTGCAAGATAACCAAACAAAACTTTTAGTGGATTTCTACTTATTTTATTAAATATCATCTCCACCAAACAGGACAAGCTTGCATCTGTTATAGTTTTGGAGAAAAATGTGTTCATTTCATGTATGCGCGAAATGCCTTAAAAATGGCTTTAAAATGGATTTGGAGCATGGAGACGATTATCTCGGGATTGCAAGATAACCAAACAAAACTTTTAGTGGATTTCTACTTATTTTATTAAATATCATCTCCACCAAACAGGACAAGCTTGCATCTGTTATAGTTTTGGAGAAAAATGTGTTCATTTCATGTATGCGCGAAATGCCTTAAAAATGGCTTTAAAATGGATTTGGAGCATGGAGACGATTATCTCGGGATTGCAAGATAACCAAACAAAACTTTTAGTGGATTTCTACTTATTTTATTAAATATCATCTCCACCAAACAGGACAAGCTTGCATCTGTTATAGTTTTGGAGAAAAATGTGTTCATTTCATGTATGCGCGAAATGCCTTAAAAATGGCTTTAAAATGGATTTGGAGCATGGAGACGATTATCTCGGGATTGCAAGATAACCAAACAAAACTTTTAGTGGATTTCTACTTATTTTATTAAATATCATCTCCACCAAACAGGACAAGCTTGCATCTGTTATAGTTTTGGAGAAAAATGTGTTCATTTCATGTATGCGCGAAATGCCTTAAAAATGGCTTTAAAATGGATTTGGAGCATGGAGACGATTATCTCGGGATTGCAAGATAACCAAACAAAACTTTTAGTGGATTTCTACTTATTTTATTAAATATCATCTCCACCAAACAGGACAAGCTTGCATCTGTTATAGTTTTGGAGAAAAATGTGTTCATTTCATGTATGCGCGAAATGCCTTAAAAATGGCTTTAAAATGGATTTGGAGCATGGAGACGATTATCTCGGGATTGCAAGATAACCAAACAAAACTTTTAGTGGATTTCTACTTATTTTATTAAATATCATCTCCACCAAACAGGACAAGCTTGCATCTGTTATAGTTTTGGAGAAAAATGTGTTCATTTCATGTATGCGCGAAATGCCTTAAAAATGGCTTTAAAATGGATTTGGAGCATGGAGACGATTATCTCGGGATTGCAAGATAACCAAACAAAACTTTTAGTGGATTTCTACTTATTTTATTAAATATCATCTCCACCAAACAGGACAAGCTTGCATGTGTTATAGTTTTGGAGAAAAATGTGTTCATTTCATGTATGCGCAAAATGCCTTTGAAATGGCTTTAAAATGGATTTGGAGCATGGAGACGATTATCTCGGGATTGCAAGATAACCAAACAAAACTTTTAGTGGATTTCTACTTATTTTATTAAATATCATCTCCACCAAACAGGACAAGCTTGCATCTGTTATAGTTTTGGAGAAAAATGTGTTCATTTCATGTATGCGCGAAATGCCTTAAAAATGGCTTTAAAATGGATTTGGAGCATGGAGACGATTATCTCGGGATTGCAAGATAACCAAACAAAACTTTTAGTGGATTTCTACTTATTTTATTAAATATCATCTCCACCAAACAGGACAAGCTTGCATCTGTTATAGTTTTGGAGAAAAATGTGTTCATTTCATGTATGCGCGAAATGCCTTAAAAATGGCTTTAAAATGGATTTGGAGCATGGAGACGATTATCTCGGGATTGCAAGATAACCAAACAAAACTTTTAGTGGATTTCTACTTATTTTATTAAATATCATCTCCACCAAACAGGACAAGCTTGCATCTGTTATAGTTTTAGAGAAAAATGTGTTCATTTCATGTATGCGCGAAATGCCTTAAAAATGGCTTTAAAATGGATTTGGAGCATGGAGACGATTATCTCGGGATTGCAAGATAACCAAACAAAACTTTTAAAGGATTTCTACTTATTTTATTAAATATCATCTCCACCAAACAGGACAAGCTTGCATGTGTTATAGTTTTGGAGAAAAATGTGTTCATTTCATGTATGCGCAAAATGCCTTTGAAATGGCTTTAAAATGGATTTGGAGCATGGAGACGATTATCTCAGGATGGCAATATAAACAAACGAAACTTTTAGTAGATTTCTACTTATTTTATTAAATATTATCTCCACCAAACAGGACAAGCTTGCATCTGTTATAGTTTTGGAGAAAAATGTGTTCATTTCATGTATGCGCGAAATGCCTTAAAAATGGCTTTAAAATGGATTTGGAGCATGGAGACGATTATCTCGGGATTGCAAGATAACCAAACAAAACTTTTAGTGGATTTCTACTTATTTTATTAAATATCATCTCCACCAAACAGGACAAGCTTGCATCTGTTATAGTTTTGGAGAAAAATGTGTTCATTTCATGTATGCGCGAAATGCCTTAAAAATGGCTTTAAAATGGATTTGGAGCATGGAGACGATTATCTCGGGATTGCAAGATAACCAAACAAAACTTTTAGTGGATTTCTACTTATTTTATTAAATATCATCTCCACCAAACAGGACAAGCTTGCATCTGTTATAGTTTTGGATAAAAATGTGTTCATTTCATGTATGCGCGAAATGCCTTAAAAATGGCTTTAAAATGGATTTGGAGCATGGAGACGATTATCTCGGGATTGCAAGATAACCAAACAAAACTTTTAGTGGATTTCTACTTATTTTATTAAATATCATCTCCACCAAACAGGACAAGCTTGCATCTCTTATAGTTTTGGAGAAAAATGTGTTCATTTCATGTATGCGCGAAATGCCTTAAAAATGGCTTTAAAATGGATTTGGAGCATGGAGACGATTATCTCGGGATTGCAAGATAACCAAACAAAACTTTTAGTGGATTTCTACTTATTTTATTAAATATCATCTCCACCAAACAGGACAAGCTTGCATCTGTTATAGTTTTGGAGAAAAATGTGTTCATTTCATGTATGCGCGAAATGCCTTAAAAATGGCTTTAAAATGGATTTGGAGCATGGAGACGATTATCTCGGGATTGCAAGATAACCAAACAAAACTTTTAGTGGATTTCTACTTATTTTATTAAATATCATCTCCACCAAACAGGACAAGCTTGCATCTGTTATAGTTTTGGAGAAAAATGTGTTCATTTCATGTATGCGCGAAATGCCTTAAAAATGGCTTTAAAATGGATTTGGAGCATGGAGACGATTATCTCGGGATTGCAAGATAACCAAACAAAACTTTTAGTGGATTTCTACTTATTTTATTAAATATCATCTCCACCAAACAGAACAAGCTTGCATCTGTTATAGTTTTGGAGAAAAATGTGTTCATTTCATGTATGCGCGAAATGCCTTAAAAATGGCTTTAAAATGGATTTGGAGCATGGAGACGATTATCTCGGGATTGCAATATAACCAAACAAAACTTTTAGTGGATTTCTACTTATTTTATTAAATATCATCTCCACCAAACAGGACAAGCTTGCATCTGTTATAGTTTTGGAGAAAAATGTGTTCATTTCATGTATGCGCGAAATGCCTTAAAAATGGCTTTAAAATGGATTTGGAGCATGGAGACGATTATCTCGGGATTGCAAGATAACCAAACAAAACTTTTAGTGGATTTCTACTTATTTTATTAAATATCATCTCCACCAAACAGGACAAGCTTGCATCTGTTATAGTTTTGGAGAAAAATGTGTTCATTTCATGTATGCGCGAAATGCCTTAAAAATGGCTTTAAAATGGATTTGGAGCATGGAGACGATTATCTCGGGATTGCAAGATAACCAAACAAAACTTTTAGTGGATTTCTACTTATTTTATTAAATATCATCTCCACCAAACAGGACAAGCTTGCATCTGTTATAGTTTTGGAGAAAAATGTGTTCATTTCATGTATGCGCGAAATGCCTTAAAAATGGCTTTAAAATGGATTTGGAGCATGGAGACGATTATCTCGGGATTGCAAGATAACCAAACAAAACTTTTAGTGGATTTCTACTTATTTTATTAAATATCATCTCCACCAAACAGGACAAGCTTGCATCTGTTATAGTTTTGGAGAAAAATGTGTTCATTTCATGTATGCGCGAAATGCCTTAAAAATGGCTTTAAAATGGATTTGGAGCATGGAGACGATTATCTCGGGATTGCAAGATAACCAAACAAAACTTTTAGTGGATTTCTACTTATTTTATTAAATATCATCTCCACCAAACAGGACAAGCTTGCATCTGTTATAGTTTTGGAGAAAAATGTGTTCATTTCATGTATGAGCGAAATGCCTTAAAAATGGCTTTAAAATGGATTTGGAGCATGGAGACGATTATCTCGGGATTGCAATATAACCAAACAAAACTTTTAGTGGATTTCTACTTATTTTATTAAATATCATCTCCACCAAACAGGACAAGCTTGCATCTGTTATAGTTTTGGAGAAAAATGTGTTCATTTCATGTATGCGCGAAATGCCTTAAAAATGGCTTTAAAATGGATTTGGAGCATGGAGACGATTATCTCGGGATTGCAAGATAACCAAACAAAACTTTTAGTGGATTTCTACTTATTTTATTAAATATCATCTCCACCAAACAGGACAAGCTTGCATCTCTTATAGTTTTGGAGAAAAATGTGTTCATTTCATGTATGCGCGAAATGCCTTAAAAATGGCTTTAAAATGGATTTGGAGCATGGAGACGATTATCTCGGGATTGCAAGATAACCAAACAAAACTTTTAGTGGATTTCTACTTATTTTATTAAATATCATCTCCACCAAACAGGACAAGCTTGCATCTGTTATAGTTTTGGAGAAAAATGTGTTCATTTCATGTATGCGCGAAATGCCTTAAAAATGGCTTTAAAATGGATTTGGAGCATGGAGACGATTATCTCGGGATTGCAAGATAACCAAACAAAACTTTTAGTGGATTTCTACTTATTTTATTAAATATCATCTCCACCAAACAGGACAAGCTTGCATGTGTTATAGTTTTGGAGAAAAATGTGTTCATTTCATGTATGCGCAAAATGCCTTTGAAATGGCTTTAAAATGGATTTGGAGCATGGAGACGATTATCTCGGGATTGCAAGATAACCAAACAAAACTTTTAGTGGATTTCTACTTATTTTATTAAATATCATCTCCACCAAACAGGACAAGCTTGCATCTGTTATAGTTTTGGAGAAAAATGTGTTCATTTCATGTATGCGCGAAATGCCTTAAAAATGGCTTTAAAATGGATTTGGAGCATGGAGACGATTATCTCGGGATTGCAAGATAACCAAACAAAACTTTTAGTGGATTTCTACTTATTTTATTAAATATCATCTCCACCAAACAGGACAAGCTTGCATCTGTTATAGTTTTGGAGAAAAATGTGTTCATTTCATGTATGCGCGAAATGCCTTAAAAATGGCTTTAAAATGGATTTGGAGCATGGAGACGATTATCTCGGGATTGCAAGATAACCAAACAAAACTTTTAGTGGATTTCTACTTATTTTATTAAATATCATCTCCACCAAACAGGACAAGCTTGCATCTGTTATAGTTTTAGAGAAAAATGTGTTCATTTCATGTATGCGCGAAATGCCTTAAAAATGGCTTTAAAATGGATTTGGAGCATGGAGACGATTATCTCGGGATTGCAAGATAACCAAACAAAACTTTTAAAGGATTTCTACTTATTTTATTAAATATCATCTCCACCAAACAGGACAAGCTTGCATGTGTTATAGTTTTGGAGAAAAATGTGTTCATTTCATGTATGCGCAAAATGCCTTTGAAATGGCTTTAAAATGGATTTGGAGCATGGAGACGATTATCTCAGGATGGCAATATAAACAAACGAAACTTTTAGTAGATTTCTACTTATTTTATTAAATATTATCTCCACCAAACAGGACAAGCTTGCATCTGTTATAGTTTTGGAGAAAAATGTGTTCATTTCATGTATGCGCGAAATGCCTTAAAAATGGCTTTAAAATGGATTTGGAGCATGGAGACGATTATCTCGGGATTGCAAGATAACCAAACAAAACTTTTAGTGGATTTCTACTTATTTTATTAAATATCATCTCCACCAAACAGGACAAGCTTGCATCTGTTATAGTTTTGGAGAAAAATGTGTTCATTTCATGTATGCGCGAAATGCCTTAAAAATGGCTTTAAAATGGATTTGGAGCATGGAGACGATTATCTCGGGATTGCAAGATAACCAAACAAAACTTTTAGTGGATTTCTACTTATTTTATTAAATATCATCTCCACCAAACAGGACAAGCTTGCATCTGTTATAGTTTTGGAGAAAAATGTGTTCATTTCATGTATGCGCGAAATGCCTTAAAAATGGCTTTAAAATGGATTTGGAGCATGGAGACGATTATCTCGGGATTGCAATATAACCAAACAAAACTTTTAGTGGATTTCTACTTATTTTATTAAATATCATCTCCACCAAACAGGACAAGCTTGCATCTGTTATAGTTTTGGAGAAAAATGTGTTCATTTCATGTATGCGCGAAATGCCTTAAAAATGGCTTTAAAATGGATTTGGAGCATGGAGACGATTATCTCGGGATTGCAAGATAACCAAACAAAACTTTTAGTGGATTTCTACTTATTTTATTAAATATCATCTCCACCAAACAGGACAAGCTTGCATGTGTTATAGTTTTGGAGAAAAATGTGTTCATTTCATGTATGCGCAAAATGCCTTTGAAATGGCTTTAAAATGGATTTGGAGCATGGAGACGATTATCTCGGGATTGCAAGATAACCAAACAAAACTTTTAGTGGATTTCTACTTATTTTATTAAATATCATCTCCACCAAACAGGACAAGCTTGCATCTGTTATAGTTTTGGAGAAAAATGTGTTCATTTCATGTATGCGCGAAATGCCTTAAAAATGGCTTTAAAATGGATTTGGAGCATGGAGACGATTATCTCGGGATTGCAAGATAACCAAACAAAACTTTTAGTGGATTTCTACTTATTTTATTAAATATCATCTCCACCAAACAGGACAAGCTTGCATCTGTTATAGTTTTGGAGAAAAATGTGTTCATTTCATGTATGCGCGAAATGCCTTAAAAATGGCTTTAAAATGGATTTGGAGCATGGAGACGATTATCTCGGGATTGCAAGATAACCAAACAAAACTTTTAGTGGATTTCTACTTATTTTATTAAATATCATCTCCACCAAACAGGACAAGCTTGCATCTGTTATAGTTTTAGAGAAAAATGTGTTCATTTCATGTATGCGCGAAATGCCTTAAAAATGGCTTTAAAATGGATTTGGAGCATGGAGACGATTATCTCGGGATTGCAAGATAACCAAACAAAACTTTTAAAGGATTTCTACTTATTTTATTAAATATCATCTCCACCAAACAGGACAAGCTTGCATGTGTTATAGTTTTGGAGAAAAATGTGTTCATTTCATGTATGCGCAAAATGCCTTTGAAATGGCTTTAAAATGGATTTGGAGCATGGAGACGATTATCTCAGGATGGCAATATAAACAAACGAAACTTTTAGTAGATTTCTACTTATTTTATTAAATATTATCTCCACCAAACAGGACAAGCTTGCATCTGTTATAGTTTTGGAGAAAAATGTGTTCATTTCATGTATGCGCGAAATGCCTTAAAAATGGCTTTAAAATGGATTTGGAGCATGGAGACGATTATCTCGGGATTGCAATATAACCAAACAAAACTTTTAGTGGATTTCTACTTATTTTATTAAATATCATCTCCACCAAACAGGACAAGCTTGCATCTGTTATAGTTTTGGAGAAAAATGTGTTTATTTCATGTATGCGCGAAATGCCTTAAAAATAACTTTAAAATGGATTTGGAGCATGGAGACGATTATCTCGGGATTGCAAGATAACCAAACAAAACTTTTAGTGGATTTCTACTTATTTTATTAAATATCATCTCCACCAAACAGGACAAGCTTGCATCTGTTATAGTTTTGGAGAAAAATGTGTTCATTTCATGTATGCGCGAAATGCCTTAAAAATGGCTTTAAAATGGATTTGGAGCATGGAGACGATTATCTCGGGATTGCAAGATAACCAAACAAAACTTTTAGTGGATTTCTACTTATTTTATTAAATATCATCTCCACCAAACAGGACAAGCTTGCATCTGTTATAGTTTTGGAGAAAAATGTGTTCATTTCATGTATGCGCGAAATGCCTTAAAAATGGCTTTAAAATGGATTTGGAGCATGGAGACGATTATCTCGGGATTGCAAGATAACCAAACAAAACTTTTAGTGGATTTCTACTTATTTTATTAAATATCATCTCCACCAAACAGGACAAGCTTGCATGTGTTATAGTTTTGGAGAAAAATGTGTTCATTTCATGTATGCGCAAAATGCATTTGAAATGGCTTTAAAATGGATTTGGAGCATGGAGACGATTATCTCGGGATTGCAAGATAACCAAACAAAACTTTTAGTGGATTTCTACTTATTTTATTAAATATCATCTCCACCAAACAGGACAAGCTTGCATCTGTTATAGTTTTGGAGAAAAATGTGTTCATTTCATGTATGCGCGAAATGCCTTAAAAATGGCTTTAAAATGGATTTGGAGCATGGAGACGATTATCTCGGGATTGCAAGATAACCAAACAAAACTTTTAGTGGATTTCTACTTATTTTATTAAATATCATCTCCACCAAACAGGACAAGCTTGCATCTGTTATAGTTTTGGAGAAAAATGTGTTCATTTCATGTATGCGCGAAATGCCTTAAAAATGGCTTTAAAATGGATTTGGAGCATGGAGACGATTATCTCGGGATTGCAAGATAACCAAACAAAACTTTTAGTGGATTTCTACTTATTTTATTAAATATCATCTCCACCAAACAGGACAAGCTTGCATGTGTTATAGTTTTGGAGAAAAATGTGTTCATTTCATGTATGCGCAAAATGCCTTTGAAATGGCTTTAAAATGGATTTGGAGCATGGAGACGATTATCTCGGGATTGCAAGATAACCAAACAAAACTTTTAGTGGATTTCTACTTATTTTATTAAATATCATCTCCACCAAACAGGACAAGCTTGCATCTGTTATGGTTTTGGAGAAAAATGTGTTCATTTCATGTATGCGCGAAATGCCTTAAAAATGGCTTTAAAATGGATTTGGAGCATGGAGACGATTATCTCGGGATTGCAAGATAACCAAACAAAACTTTTAGTGGATTTCTACTTATTTTATTAAATATCATCTCCACCAAACAGGACAAGCTTGCATCTGTTATAGTTTTGGAGAAAAATGTGTTCATTTCATGTATGCGCGAAATGCCTTAAAAATGGCTTTAAAATGGATTTGGAGCATGGAGACGATTATCTCGGGATTGCAAGATAACCAAACAAAACTTTTAGTGGATTTCTACTTATTTTATTAAATATCATCTCCACCAAACAGGACAAGCTTGCATCTGTTATAGTTTTAGAGAAAAATGTGTTCATTTCATGTATGCGCGAAATGCCTTAAAAATGGCTTTAAAATGGATTTGGAGCATGGAGACGATTATCTCGGGATTGCAAGATAACCAAACAAAACTTTTAGTGGATTTCTACTTATTTTATTAAATATCATCTCCACCAAACAGGACAAGCTTGCATGTGTTATAGTTTTGGAGAAAAATGTGTTCATTTCATGTATGCGCAAAATGCCTTTGAAATGGCTTTAAAATGGATTTGGAGCATGGAGACGATTATCTCAGGATGGCAATATAAACAAACGAAACTTTTAGTAGATTTCTACTTATTTTATTAAATATTATCTCCACCAAACAGGACAAGCTTGCATCTGTTATAGTTTTGGAGAAAAATGTGTTCATTTCATGTATGCGCGAAATGCCTTAAAAATGGCTTTAAAATGGATTTGGAGCATGGAGACGATTATCTCGGGATTGCAAGATAACCAAACAAAACTTTTAGTGGATTTCTACTTATTTTATTAAATATCATCTCCACCAAACAGGACAAGCTTGCATCTGTTATAGTTTTGGAGAAAAATGTGTTCATTTCATGTATGCGCGAAATGCCTTAAAAATGGCTTTAAAATGGATTTGGAGCATGGAGACGATTATCTCGGGATTGCAAGATAACCAAACAAAACTTTTAGTGGATTTCTACTTATTTTATTAAATATCATCTCCACCAAACAGGACAAGCTTGCATCTGTTATAGTTTTGGAGAAAAATGTGTTCATTTCATGTATGCGCGAAATGCCTTAAAAATGGCTTTAAAATGGATTTGGAGCATGGAGACGATTATCTCGGGATTGCAAGATAACCAAACAAAACTTTTAGTGGATTTCTACTTATTTTATTAAATATCATCTCCACCAAACAGGACAAGCTTGCATCTGTTATAGTTTTAGAGAAAAATGTGTTCATTTCATGTATGCGCGAAATGCCTTAAAAATGGCTTTAAAATGGATTTGGAGCATGGAGACGATTATCTCGGGATTGCAAGATAACCAAACAAAACTTTTAGTGGATTTCTACTTATTTTATTAAATATCATCTCCACCAAACAGGACAAGCTTGCATGTGTTATAGTTTTGGAGAAAAATGTGTTCATTTCATGTATGCGCAAAATGCCTTTGAAATGGCTTTAAAATGGATTTGGAGCATGGAGACGATTATCTCAGGATGGCAATATAAACAAACGAAACTTTTAGTAGATTTCTACTTATTTTATTAAATATTATCTCCACCAAACAGGACAAGCTTGCATCTGTTATAGTTTTGGAGAAAAATGTGTTCATTTCATGTATGCGCGAAATGCCTTAAAAATGGCTTTAAAATGGATTTGGAGCATGGAGACGATTATCTCGGGATTGCAAGATAACCAAACAAAACTTTTAGTGGATTTCTACTTATTTTATTAAATATCATCTCCACCAAACAGGACAAGCTTGCATCTGTTATAGTTTTGGAGAAAAATGTGTTCATTTCATGTATGCGCGAAATGCCTTAAAAATGGCTTTAAAATGGATTTGGAGCATGGAGACGATTATCTCGGGATTGCAAGATAACCAAACAAAACTTTTAGTGGATTTCTACTTATTTTATTAAATATCATCTCCACCAAACAGGACAAGCTTGCATGTGTTATAGTTTTGGAGAAAAATGTGTTCATTTCATGTATGCGCAAAATGCCTTTGAAATGGCTTTAAAATGGATTTGGAGCATGGAGACGATTATCTCAGGATGGCAATATAAACAAACGAAACTTTTAGTAGATTTCTACTTATTTTATTAAATATTATCTCCACCAAACAGGACAAGCTTGCATCTGTTATAGTTTTGGAGAAAAATGTGTTCATTTCATGTATGCGCGAAATGCCTTAAAAATGGCTTTAAAATGGATTTGGAGCATGGAGACGATTATCTCGGGATTGCAAGATAACCAAACAAAACTTTTAGTGGATTTCTACTTATTTTATTAAATATCATCTCCACCAAACAGGACAAGCTTGCATCTGTTATAGTTTTGGAGAAAAATGTGTTCATTTCATGTATGCGCGAAATGCCTTAAAAATGGCTTTAAAATGGATTTGGAGCATGGAGACGATTATCTCGGGATTGCAAGATAACCAAACAAAACTTTTAGTGGATTTCTACTTATTTTATTAAATATCATCTCCACCAAACAGGACAAGCTTGCATCTGTTATAGTTTTGGAGAAAAATGTGTTCATTTCATGTATGCGCGAAATGCCTTAAGAATGGCTTTAAAATGGATTTGGAGCATGGAGACGATTATCTCGGGATTGCAAGATAACCAAACAAAACTTTTAGTGGATTTCTACTTATTTTATTAAATATCATCTCCACCAAACAGGACAAGCTTGCATCTGTTATAGTTTTGGAGAAAAATGTGTTCATTTCATGTATGCGCGAAATGCCTTAAAAATGGCTTTAAAATGGATTTGGAGCATGGAGACGATTATCTCGGGATTGCAAGATAACCAAACAAAACTTTTAGTGGATTTCTACTTATTTTATTAAATATCATCTCCACCAAACAGGACAAGCTTGCATGTGTTATAGTTTTGGAGAAAAATGTGTTCATTTCATGTATGCGCAAAATGCCTTTGAAATGGCTTTAAAATGGATTTGGAGCATGGAGACGATTATCTCGGGATTGCAAGATAACCAAACAAAACTTTTAGTGGATTTCTACTTATTTTATTAAATATCATCTCCACCAAACAGGACAAGCTTGCATCTGTTATAGTTTTGGAGAAAAATGTGTTCATTTCATGTATGCGCGAAATGCCTTAAAAATGGCTTTAAAATGGATTTGGAGCATGGAGACGATTATCTCGGGATTGCAAGATAACCAAACAAAACTTTTAGTGGTTTTCTACTTATTTTATTAAATATCATCTCCACCAAACAGGACAAGCTTGCATGTGTTATAGTTTTGGAGAAAAATGTGTTCATTTCATGTATGCGCAAAATGCCTTTGAAATGGCTTTAAAATGGATTTGGAGCATGGAGACGATTATCTCGGGATTGCAAGATAACCAAACAAAACTTTTAGTGGATTTCTACTTATTTTATTAAATATCATCTCCACCAAACAGGACAAGCTTGCATCTGTTATAGTTTTGGAGAAAAATGTGTTCATTTCATGTATGCGCGAAATGCCTTAAAAATGGCTTTAAAATGGATTTGGAGCATGGAGACGATTATCTCGGGATTGCAAGATAACCAAACAAAACTTTTAGTAAATTTCTACTTATTTTATTAAATATCATCTCCACCAAACAGGACAAGCTTGCATCTGTTATAGTTTTGGAGAAAAATGTGTTCATTTCATGTATGCGCGAAATGCCTTAAAAATGGCTTTAAAATGGATTTGGAGCATGGAGACGATTATCTCGGGATTGCAAGATAACCAAACAAAACTTTTAGTGGATTTCTACTTATTTTATTAAATATCATCTCCACCAAACAGGACAAGCTTGCATGTGTTATAGTTTTGGAGAAAAATGTGTTCATTTCATGTATGCGCAAAATGCCTTTGAAATGGCTTTAAAATGGATTTGGAGCAAGGAGACGATTATCTCGGGATTGCAAGATAACCAAACAAAACTTTTAGTGGATTTCTACTTATTTTATTAAATATCATCTCCACCAAACAGGACAAGCTTGCATGTGTTATAGTTTTGGAGAAAAATGTGTTCATTTCATGTATGCGCAAAATGCCTTTGAAATGGCTTTAAAATGGATTTGGAGCATGGAGACGATTATCTCGGGATTGCAAGATAACCAAACAAAACTTTTAGTGGATTTCTACTTATTTTATTAAATATCATCTCCACCAAACAGGACAAGCTTGCATCTGTTATAGTTTTGGAGAAAAATGTGTTCATTTCATGTATGCGCGAAATGCCTTAAAAATGGCTTTAAAATGGATTTGGAGCATGGAGACGATTATCTCGGGATTGCAAGATAACCAAACAAAACTTTTAGTGGTTTTCTACTTATTTTATTAAATATCATCTCCACCAAACAGGACAAGCTTGCATGTGTTATAGTTTTGGAGAAAAATGTGTTCATTTCATGTATGCGCAAAATGCCTTTGAAATGGCTTTAAAATGGATTTGGAGCATGGAGACGATTATCTCGGGATTGCAAGATAACCAAACAAAACTTTTAGTGGATTTCTACTTATTTTATTAAATATCATCTCCACCAAACAGGACAAGCTTGCATCTGTTATAGTTTTGGAGAAAAATGTGTTCATTTCATGTATGCGCGAAATGCCTTAAAAATGGCTTTAAAATGGATTTGGAGCATGGAGACGATTATCTCGGGATTGCAAGATAACCAAACAAAACTTTTAGTAAATTTCTACTTATTTTATTAAATATCATCTCCACCAAACAGGACAAGCTTGCATCTGTTATAGTTTTGGAGAAAAATGTGTTCATTTCATGTATGCGCGAAATGCCTTAAAAATGGCTTTAAAATGGATTTGGAGCATGGAGACGATTATCTCGGGATTGCAAGATAACCAAACAAAACTTTTAGTGGATTTCTACTTATTTTATTAAATATCATCTCCACCAAACAGGACAAGCTTGCATGTGTTATAGTTTTGGAGAAAAATGTGTTCATTTCATGTATGCGCAAAATGCCTTTGAAATGGCTTTAAAAGGGATTTGGAGCATGGAGACGATTATCTCGGGATTGCAAGATAACCAAACAAAACTTTTAGTGGATTTCTACTTATTTTATTAAATATCATCTCCACCAAACAGGACAAGCTTGCATGTGTTATAGTTTTGGAGAAAAATGTGTTCATTTCATGTATGCGCAAAATGCCTTTGAAATGGCTTTAAAATGGATTTGGAGCATGGAGACGATTATCTCAGGATGGCAATATAAACAAACGAAACTTTTAGTAGATTTCTACTTATTTTATTAAATATTATCTCCACCAAACAGGACAAGCTTGCATCTGTTATAGTTTTGGAGAAAAATGTGTTCATTTCATGTATGCGCGAAATGCCTTAAAAATGGCTTTAAAATGGATTTGGAGCATGGAGACGATTATCTCGGGATTGCAAGATAACCAAACAAAACTTTTAGTGGATTTCTACTTATTTTATTAAATATCATCTCCACCAAACAGGACAAGCTTGCATGTGTTATAGTTTTGGAGAAAAATGTGTTCATTTCATGTATGCGCAAAATGCCTTTGAAATGGCTTTAAAATGGATTTGGAGCATGGAGACGATTATCTCAGGATGGCAATATAAACAAACGAAACTTTTAGTAGATTTCTACTTATTTTATTAAATATTATCTCTACCAAACAGGACAAGCTTGCATCTGTTATAGTTTTGGAGAAAAATGTGTTCATTTCATGTATGCGCGAAATGCCTTAAAAATGGCTTTAAAATGGATTTGGAGCATGGAGACGATTATCTCGGGATTGCAATATAACCAAACAAAACTTTTAGTGGATTTCTACTTATTTTATTAAATATCATCTCCACCAAACAGGACAAGCTTGCATCTGTTATAGTTTTGGAGAAAAATGTGTTCATTTCATGTATGCGCGAAATGCCTTAAAAATGGCTTTAAAATGGATTTGGAGCATGGAGACGATTATCTCGGGATTGCAAGATAACCAAACAAAACTTTTAGTGGATTTCTACTTATTTTATTAAATATCATCTCCACCAAACAGGACAAGCTTGCATCTGTTATAGTTTTGGAGAAAAATGTGTTCATTTCATGTATGCGCGAAATGCCTTAAAAATGGCTTTAAAATGGATTTGGAGCATGGAGACGATTATCTCGGGATTGCAAGATAACCAAACAAAACTTTTAGTGGATTTCTACTTATTTTATTAAATATCATCTCCACCAAACAGGACAAGCTTGCATCTGTTATAGTTTTGGAGAAAAATGTGTTCATTTCATGTATGCGCGAAATGCCTTAAAAATGGCTTTAAAATGGATTTGGAGCATGGAGACGATTATCTCGGGATTGCAAGATAACCAAACAAAACTTTTAGTGGATTTCTACTTATTTTATTAAATATCATCTCCACCAAACAGGACAAGCTTGCATGTGTTATAGTTTTGGAGAAAAATGTGTTCATTTCATGTATGCGCAAAATGCATTTGAAATGGCTTTAAAATGGATTTGGAGCATGGAGAGGATTATCTCGGGATTGCAAGATAACCAAACAAAACTTTTAGTGGATTTCTACTTATTTTATTAAATATCATCTCCACCAAACAGGACAAGCTTGCATCTGTTATAGTTTTGGAGAAAAATGTGTTCATTTCATGTATGCGCGAAATGCCTTAAAAATGGCTTTAAAATGGATTTGGAGCATGGAGACGATTATCTCGGGATTGCAAGATAACCAAACAAAACTTTTAGTGGTTTTCTACTTATTTTATTAAATATCATCTCCACCAAACAGGACAAGCTTGCATGTGTTATAGTTTTGGAGAAAAATGTGTTCATTTCATGTATGCGCAAAATGCCTTTGAAATGGCTTTAAAATGGATTTGGAGCATGGAGACGATTATCTCGGGATTGCAAGATAACCAAACAAAACTTTTAGTGGATTTCTACTTATTTTATTAAATATCATCTCCACCAAACAGGACAAGCTTGCATCTGTTATAGTTTTGGAGAAAAATGTGTTCATTTCATGTATGCGCGAAATGCCTTAAAAATGGCTTTAAAATGGATTTGGAGCATGGAGACGATTATCTCGGGATTGCAAGATAACCAAACAAAACTTTTAGTGGATTTCTACTTATTTTATTAAATATCATCTCCACCAAACAGGACAAGCTTGCATCTGTTATAGTTTTGGAGAAAAATGTGTTCATTTCATGTATGCGCGAAATGCCTTAAAAATGGCTTTAAAATGGATTTGGAGCATGGAGACGATTATCTCGGGATTGCAAGATAACCAAACAAAACTTTTAGTGGATTTCTACTTATTTTATTAAATATCATCTCCACCAAACAGGACAAGCTTGCATGTGTTATAGTTTTGGAGAAAAATGTGTTCATTTCATGTATGCGCAAAATGCCTTTGAAATGGCTTTAAAATGGATTTGGAGCATGGAGACGATTATCTCGGGATTGCAAGATAACCAAACAAAACTTTTAGTGGATTTCTACTTATTTTATTAAATATCATCTCCACCAAACAGGACAAGCTTGCATCTGTTATAGTTTTGGAGAAAAATGTGTTCATTTCATGTATGCGCGAAATGCCTTAAAAATGGCTTTAAAATGGATTTGGAGCATGGAGACGATTATCTCGGGATTGCAAGATAACCAAACAAAACTTTTAGTGGATTTCTACTTATTTTATTAAATATCATCTCCACCAAACAGGACAAGCTTGCATCTGTTATAGTTTTGGAGAAAAATGTGTTCATTTCATGTATGCGCGAAATGCCTTAAAAATGGCTTTAAAATGGATTTGGAGCATGGAGACGATTATCTCGGGATTGCAAGATAACCAAACAAAACTTTTAGTGGATTTCTACTTATTTTATTAAATATCATCTCCACCAAACAGGACAAGCTTGCATCTGTTATAGTTTTAGAGAAAAATGTGTTCATTTCATGTATGCGCGAAATGCCTTAAAAATGGCTTTAAAATGGATTTGGAGCATGGAGACGATTATCTCGGGATTGCAAGATAACCAAACAAAACTTTTAGTGGATTTCTACTTATTTTATTAAATATCATCTCCACCAAACAGGACAAGCTTGCATGTGTTATAGTTTTGGAGAAAAATGTGTTCATTTCATGTATGCGCAAAATGCCTTTGAAATGGCTTTAAAATGGATTTGAAGCATGGAGACGATTATCTCAGGATGGCAATATAAACAAACGAAACTTTTAGTAGATTTCTACTTATTTTATTAAATATTATCTCCACCAAACAGGACAAGCTTGCATCTGTTATAGTTTTGGAGAAAAATGTGTTCATTTCATGTATGCGCGAAATGCCTTAAAAATGGCTTTAAAATGGATTTGGAGCATGGAGACGATTATCTCGGGATTGCAAGATAACCAAACAAAACTTTTAGTGGATTTCTACTTATTTTATTAAATATCATCTCCACCAAACAGGACAAGCTTGCATCTGTTATAGTTTTGGAGAAAAATGTGTTCATTTCATGTATGCGCGAAATGCCTTAAAAATGGCTTTAAAATGGATTTGGAGCATGGAGACGATTATCTCGGGATTGCAAGATAACCAAACAAAACTTTTAGTGGATTTCTACTTATTTTATTAAATATCATCTCCACCAAACAGGACAAGCTTGCATCTGTTATAGTTTTGGAGAAAAATGTGTTCATTTCATGTATGCGCGAAATGCCTTAAAAATGGCTTTAAAATGGATTTGGAGCATGGAGACGATTATCTCGGGATTGCAAGATAACCAAACAAAACTTTTAGTGGATTTCTACTTATTTTATTAAATATCATCTCCACCAAACAGGACAAGCTTGCATGTGTTATAGTTTTGGAGAAAAATGTGTTCATTTCATGTATGCGCAAAATGCCTTTGAAATGGCTTTAAAATGGATTTGGAGCATGGAGACGATTATCTCGGGATTGCAAGATAACCAAACAAAACTTTTAGTGGATTTCTACTTATTTTATTAAATATCATCTCCACCAAACAGGACAAGCTTGCATCTGTTATAGTTTTGGAGAAAAATGTGTTCATTTCATGTATGCGCGAAATGCCTTAAAAATGGCTTTAAAATGGATTTGGAGCATGGAAACGATTATCTCGGGATTGCAAGATAACCAAACAAAACTTTTAGTGGATTTCTACTTATTTTATTAAATATCATCTCCACCAAACAGGACAAGCTTGCATCTGTTATAGTTTTGGAGAAAAATGTGTTCATTTCATGTATGCGCGAAATGCCTTAAAAATGGCTTTAAAATGGATTTGGAGCATGGAGACGATTATCTCGGGATTGCAAGATAACCAAACAAAACTTTTAGTGGATTTCTACTTATTTTATTAAATATCATCTCCACCAAACAGGACAAGCTTGCATCTGTTATAGTTTTAGAGAAAAATGTGTTCATTTCATGTATGCGCGAAATGCCTTAAAAATGGCTTTAAAATGGATTTGGAGCATGGAGACGATTATCTCGGGATTGCAAGATAACCAAACAAAACTTTTAGTGGATTTCTACTTATTTTATTAAATATCATCTCCACCAAACAGGACAAGCTTGCATGTGTTATAGTTTTGGAGAAAAATGTGTTCATTTCATGTATGCGCAAAATGCCTTTGAAATGGCTTTAAAATGGATTTGGAGCATGGAGACGATTATCTCAGGATGGCAATATAAACAAACGAAACTTTTAGTAGATTTCTACTTATTTTATTAAATATTATCTCCACCAAACAGGACAAGCTTGCATCTGTTATAGTTTTGGAGAAAAATGTGTTCATTTCATGTATGCGCGAAATGCCTTAAAAATGGCTTTAAAATGGATTTGGAGCATGGAGACGATTATCTCGGGATTGCAAGATAACCAAACAAAACTTTTAGTGGATTTCTACTTATTTTATTAAATATCATCTCCACCAAACAGGACAAGCTTGCATCTGTTATAGTTTTGGAGAAAAATGTGTTCATTTCATGTATGCGCGAAATGCCTTAAAAATGGCTTTAAAATGGATTTGGAGCATGGAGACGATTATCTCGGGATTGCAAGATAACCAAACAAAACTTTTAGTGGATTTCTACTTATTTTATTAAATATCATCTCCACCAAACAGGACAAGCTTGCATCTGTTATAGTTTTGGAGAAAAATGTGTTCATTTCATGTATGCGCGAAATGCCTTAAAAATGGCTTTAAAATGGATTTGGAGCATGGAGACGATTATCTCGGGATTGCAAGATAACCAAACAAAACTTTTAGTGGATTTCTACTTATTTTATTAAATATCATCTCCACCAAACAGGACAAGCTTGCATCTGTTATAGTTTTAGAGAAAAATGTGTTCATTTCATGTATGCGCGAAATGCCTTAAAAATGGCTTTAAAATGGATTTGGAGCATGGAGACGATTATCTCGGGATTGCAAGATAACCAAACAAAACTTTTAGTGGATTTCTACTTATTTTATTAAATATCATCTCCACCAAACAGGACAAGCTTGCATCTGTTATAGTTTTGGAGAAAAATGTGTTCATTTCATGTATGCGCGAAATGCCTTAAAAATGGCTTTAAAATGGATTTGGAGCATGGAGACGATTATATCGGGATTGCAAGATAACCAAACAAAACTTTTAGTGGATTTCTACTTATTTTATTAAATATCATCTCCACCAAACAGGACAAGCTTGCATCTGTTATAGTTTTAGAGAAAAATGTGTTCATTTCATGTATGCGCGAAATGCCTTAAAAATGGCTTTAAAATGGATTTGGAGCATGGAGACGATTATCTCGGGATTGCAAGATAACCAAACAAAACTTTTAGTGGATTTCTACTTATTTTATTAAATATCATCTCCACCAAACAGGACAAGCTTGCATCTGTTATAGTTTTAGAGAAAAATGTGTTCATTTCATGTATGCGCAAAATGCCTTTGAAATGGCTTTAAAATGGATTTGGAGCATGGAGACGATTATCTCAGGATGGCAATATAAACAAACGAAACTTTTAGTAGATTTCTACTTATTTTATTAAATATTATCTCCACCAAACAGGACAAGCTTGCATCTGTTATAGTTTTGGAGAAAAATGTGTTCATTTCATGTATGCGCGAAATGCCTTAAAAATGGCTTTAAAATGGATTTGGAGCATGGAGACGATTATCTCGGGATTGCAAGATAACCAAACAAAACTTTTAGTGGATTTCTACTTATTTTATTAAATATCATCTCCACCAAACAGGACAAGCTTGCATCTGTTATAGTTTTGGAGAAAAATGTGTTCATTTCATGTATGCGCGAAATGCCTTAAAAATGGCTTTAAAATGGATTTGGAGCATGGAGACGATTATCTCGGGATTGCAAGATAACCAAACAAAACTTTTAGTGGATTTCTACTTATTTTATTAAATATCATCTCCACCAAACAGGACAAGCTTGCATGTGTTATAGTTTTGGAGAAAAATGTGTTCATTTCATGTATGCGCGAAATGCCTTAAAAATGGCTTTAAAATGGATTTGGAGCATGGAGACGATTATCTCGGGATTGCAAGATAACCAAACAAAACTTTTAGTGGATTTCTACTTATTTTATTAAATATCATCTCCACCAAACAGGACAAGCTTGCATCTGTTATAGTTTTAGAGAAAAATGTGTTCATTTCATGTATGCGCGAAATGCCTTAAAAATGGCTTTAAAATGGATTTGGAGCATGGAGACGATTATCTCGGGATTGCAATATAACCAAACAAAACTTTTAGTGGATTTCTACTTATTTTATTAAATATCATCTCCACCAAACAGGACAAGCTTGCATCTGTTATAGTTTTGGAGAAAAATGTGTTCATTTCATGTATGCGCGAAATGCCTTAAAAATGGCTTTAAAATGGATTTGGAGCATGGAGACGATTATCTCGGGATTGCAAGATAACCAAACAAAACTTTTAGTGGATTTCTACTTATTTTATTAAATATCATCTCCACCAAACAGGACAAGCTTGCATCTGTTATAGTTTTGGAGAAAAATGTGTTCATTTCATGTATGCGCGAAATGCCTTAAAAATGGCTTTAAAATGGATTTGGAGCATGGAGACGATTATCTCGGGATTGCAAGATAACCAAACAAAACTTTTAGTGGATTTCTACTTATTTTATTAAATATCATCTCCACCAAACAGGACAAGCTTGCATCTGTTATAGTTTTAGAGAAAAATGTGTTCATTTCATGTATGCGCGAAATGCCTTAAAAATGGCTTTAAAATGGATTTGGAGCATGGAGACGATTATCTCGGGATTGCAAGATAACCAAACAAAACTTTTAGTGGATTTCTACTTATTTTATTAAATATCATCTCCACCAAACAGGACAAGCTTGCATGTGTTATAGTTTTGGAGAAAAATGTGTTCATTTCATGTATGCGCAAAATGCATTTGAAATGGCTTTAAAATGGATTTGGAGCATGGAGACGATTATCTCGGGATGGCAATATAAACAAACGAAACTTTTAGTAGATTTCTACTTATTTTATTAAATATTATCTCCACCAAACAGGACAAGCTTGCATCTGTTATAGTTTTGGAGAAAAATGTGTTCATTTCATGTATGCGCGAAATGCCTTAAAAATGGCTTTAAAATGGATTTGGAGCATGGAGACGATTATCTCGGGATTGCAAGATAACCAAACAAAACTTTTAGTGGTTTTCTACTTATTTTATTAAATATCATCTCCACCAAACAGGACAAGCTTGCATGTGTTATAGTTTTGGAGAAAAATGTGTTCATTTCATGTATGCGCAAAATGCCTTTGAAATGGCTTTAAAATGGATTTGGAGCATGGAGACGATTATCTCGGGATTGCAAGATAACCAAACAAAACTTTTAGTGGATTTCTACTTATTTTATTAAATATCATCTCCACCAAACAGGACAAGCTTGCATCTGTTATAGTTTTGGAGAAAAATGTGTTCATTTCATGTATGCGCGAAATGCCTTAAAAATGGCTTTAAAATGGATTTGGAGCATGGAGACGATTATCTCGGGATTGCAAGATAACCAAACAAAACTTTTAGTCGATTTCTACTTATTTTATTAAATATCATCTCCACCAAACAGGACAAGCTTGCATCTGTTATAGTTTTGGAGAAAAATGTGTTCATTTCATGTATGCGCGAAATGCCTTAAAAATGGCTTTAAAATGGATTTGGAGCATGGAGACGATTATCTCGGGATTGCAAGATAACCAAACAAAACTTTTAGTGGATTTCTACTTATTTTATTAAATATCATCTCCACCAAACAGGACAAGCTTGCATGTGTTATAGTTTTGGAGAAAAATGTGTTCATTTCATGTATGCGCAAAATGCCTTTGAAATGGCTTTAAAATGGATTTGGAGCATGGAGACGATTATCTCGGGATTGCAAGATAACCAAACAAAACTTTTAGTGGATTTCTACTTATTTTATTAAATATCATCTCCACCAAACAGGACAAGCTTGCATCTGTTATAGTTTTGGAGAAAAATGTGTTCATTTCATGTATGCGCGAAATGCCTTAAAAATGGCTTTAAAATGGATTTGGAGCATGGAGACGATTATCTCGGGATTGCAAGATAACCAAACAAAACTTTTAGTGGATTTCTACTTATTTTATTAAATATCATCTCCACCAAACAGGACAAGCTTGCATCTGTTATAGTTTTGGAGAAAAATGTGTTCATTTCATGTATGCGCGAAATGCCTTAAAAATGGCTTTAAAATGGATTTGGAGCATGGAGACGATTATCTCGGGATTGCAAGATAACCAAACAAAACTTTTAGTGGATTTCTACTTATTTTATTAAATATCATCTCCACCAAACAGGACAAGCTTGCATCTGTTATAGTTTTAGAGAAAAATGTGTTCATTTCATGTATGCGCGAAATGCCTTAAAAATGGCTTTAAAATGGATTTGGAGCATGGAGACGATTATCTCGGGATTGCAAGATAACCAAACAAAACTTTTAGTGGATTTCTACTTATTTTATTAAATATCATCTCCACCAAACAGGACAAGCTTGCATGTGTTATAGTTTTGGAGAAAAATGTGTTCATTTCATGTATGCGCAAAATGCCTTTGAAATGGCTTTAAAATGGATTTGGAGCATGGAGACGATTATCTCAGGATGGCAATATAAACAAACGAAACTTTTAGTAGATTTCTACTTATTTTATTAAATATTATCTCCACCAAACAGGACAAGCTTGCATCTGTTATAGTTTTGGAGAAAAATGTGTTCATTTCATGTATGCGCGAAATGCCTTAAAAATGGCTTTAAAATGGATTTGGAGCATGGAGACGATTATCTCGGGATTGCAAGATAACCAAACAAAACTTTTAGTGGATTTCTACTTATTTTATTAAATATCATCTCCACCAAACAGGACAAGCTTGCATCTGTTATAGTTTTGGAGAAAAATGTGTTCATTTCATGTATGCGCGAAATGCCTTAAAAATGGCTTTAAAATGGATTTGGAGCATGGAGACGATTATCTCGGGATTGCAAGATAACCAAACAAAACTTTTAGTGGATTTCTACTTATTTTATTAAATATCATCTCCACCAAACAGGACAAGCTTGCATCTGTTATAGTTTTGGAGAAAAATGTGTTCATTTCATGTATGCGCGAAATGCCTTAAAAATGGCTTTAAAATGGATTTGGAGCATGGAGACGATTATCTCGGGATTGCAAGATAACCAAACAAAACTTTTAGTAAATTTCTACTTATTTTATTAAATATCATCTCCACCAAACAGGACAAGCTTGCATCTGTTATAGTTTTGGAGAAAAATGTGTTCATTTCATGTATGCGCGAAATGCCTTAAAAATGGCTTTAAAATGGATTTGGAGCATGGAGACGATTATCTCGGGATTGCAAGATAACCAAACAAAACTTTTAGTGTATTTCTACTTATTTTATTAAATATCATCTCCACCAAACAGGACAAGCTTGCATGTGTTATAGTTTTGGAGAAAAATGTGTTCATTTCATGTATGCGCAAAATGCCTTTGAAATGGCTTTAAAATGGATTTGGAGCATGGAGACGATTATCTCGGGATTGCAAGATAACCAAACAAAACTTTTAGTGGATTTCTACTTATTTTATTAAATATCATCTCCACCAAACAGGACAAGCTTGCATCTGTTATAGTTTTGGAGAAAAATGTGTTCATTTCATGTATGCGCGAAATGCCTTAAAAATGGCTTTAAAATGGATTTGGAGCATGGAGACGATTATCTCGGGATTGCAAGATAACCAAACAAAACTTTTAGTGGATTTCTACTTATTTTATTAAATATCATCTCCACCAAACAGGACAAGCTTGCATCTGTTATAGTTTTGGAGAAAAATTTGTTCATTTCATGTATGCGCGAAATGCCTTAAAAATGGCTTTAAAATGGATTTGGAGCATGGAGACGATTATCTCGGGATTGCAAGATAACCAAACAAAACTTTTAGTGGATTTCTACTTATTTTATTAAATATCATCTCCACCAAACAGGACAAGCTTGCATCTGTTATAGTTTTAGAGAAAAATGTGTTCATTTCATGTATGCGCGAAATGCCTTAAAAATGGCTTTAAAATGGATTTGGAGCATGGAGACGATTATCTCGGGATTGCAAGATAACCAAACAAAACTTTTAGTGGATTTCTACTTATTTTATTAAATATCATCTCCACCAAACAGGACAAGCTTGCATGTGTTATAGTTTTGGAGAAAAATGTGTTCATTTCATGTATGCGCAAAATGCCTTTGAAATGGCTTTAAAATGGATTTGGAGCATGGAGACGATTATCTCAGGATGGCAATATAAACAAACGAAACTTTTAGTAGATTTCTACTTATTTTATTAAATATTATCTCCACCAAACAGGACAAGCTTGCATCTGTTATAGTTTTGGAGAAAAATGTGTTCATTTCATGTATGCGCGAAATGCCTTAAAAATGGCTTTAAAATGGATTTGGAGCATGGAGACGATTATCTCGGGATTGCAAGATAACCAAACAAAACTTTTAGTGGATTTCTACTTATTTTATTAAATATCATCTCCACCAAACAGGACAAGCTTGCATCTGTTATAGTTTTGGAGAAAAATGTGTTCATTTCATGTATGCGCGAAATGCCTTAAAAATGGCTTTAAAATGGATTTGGAGCATGGAGACGATTATCTCGGGATTGCAAGATAACCAAACAAAACTTTTAGTGGATTTCTACTTATTTTATTAAATATCATCTCCACCAAACAGGACAAGCTTGCATCTGTTATAGTTTTGGAGAAAAATGTGTTCATTTCATGTATGCGCGAAATGCCTTAAAAATGGCTTTAAAATGGATTTGGAGCATGGAGACGATTATCTCGGGATTGCAAGATAACCAAACAAAACTTTTAGTGGATTTCTACTTATTTTATTAAATATCATCTCCACCAAACAGGACAAGCTTGCATCTGTTATAGTTTTGGAGAAAAATGTGTTCATTTCATGTATGCGCGAAATGCCTTAAAAATGGCTTTAAAATGGATTTGGAGCATGGAGACGATTATCTCGGGATTGCAAGATAACCAAACAAAACTTTTAGTGGATTTCTACTTATTTTATTAAATATCATCTCCACCAAACAGGACAAGCTTGCATGTGTTATAGTTTTGGAGAAAAATGTGTTCATTTCATGTATGCGCAAAATGCCTTTGAAATGGCTTTAAAATGGATTTGGAGCATGGAGACGATTATCTCGGGATTGCAAGATAACCAAACAAAACTTTTAGTGGATTTCTACTTATTTTATTAAATATCATCTCCACCAAACAGGACAAGCTTGCATCTGTTATAGTTTTGGAGAAAAATGTGTTCATTTCATGTATGCGCGAAATGCCTTAAAAATGGCTTTAAAATGGATTTGGAGCATGGAGACGATTATCTCGGGATTGCAAGATAACCAAACAAAACTTTTAGTGGTTTTCTACTTATTTTATTAAATATCATCTCCACCAAACAGGACAAGCTTGCATGTGTTATAGTTTTGGAGAAAAATGTGTTCATTTCATGTATGCGCAAAATGCCTTTGAAATGGCTTTAAAATGGATTTGGAGCATGGAGACGATTATCTCGGGATTGCAAGATAACCAAACAAAACTTTTAGTGGATTTCTACTTATTTTATTAAATATCATCTCCACCAAACAGGACAAGCTTGCATCTGTTATAGTTTTGGAGAAAAATGTGTTCATTTCATGTATGCGCGAAATGCCTTAAAAATGGCTTTAAAATGGATTTGGAGCATGGAGACGATTATCTCGGGATTGCAAGATAACCAAACAAAACTTTTAGTAAATTTCTACTTATTTTATTAAATATCATCTCCACCAAACAGGACAAGCTTGCATCTGTTATAGTTTTGGAGAAAAATGTGTTCATTTCATGTATGCGCGAAATGCCTTAAAAATGGCTTTAAAATGGATTTGGAGCATGGAGACGATTATCTCGGGATTGCAAGATAACCAAACAAAACTTTTAGTGGATTTCTACTTATTTTATTAAATATCATCTCCACCAAACAGGACAAGCTTGCATGTGTTATAGTTTTGGAGAAAAATGTGTTCATTTCATGTATGCGCAAAATGCCTTTGAAATGGCTTTAAAAGGGATTTGGAGCATGGAGACGATTATCTCGGGATTGCAAGATAACCAAACAAAACTTTTAGTGGATTTCTACTTATTTTATTAAATATCATCTCCACCAAACAGGACAAGCTTGCATCTGTTATAGTTTTGGAGAAAAATGTGTTCATTTCATGTATGCGCGAAATGCCTTAAAAATGGCTTTAAAATGGATTTGGAGCATGGAGACGATTATCTCGGGATTGCAAGATAACCAAACAAAACTTTTAGTGGATTTCTACTTATTTTATTAAATATCATCTCCACCAAACAGGACAAGCTTGCATCTGTTATAGTTTTGGAGAAAAATGTGTTCATTTCATGTATGCGCGAAATGCCTTAAAAATGGCTTTAAAATGGATTTGGAGCATGGATACGATTATCTCGGGATTGCAAGATAACCAAACAAAACTTTTAGTGGATTTCTACTTATTTTATTAAATATCATCTCCACCAAACAGGACAAGCTTGCATCTGTTATAGTTTTAGAGAAAAATGTGTTCATTTCATGTATGCGCGAAATGCCTTAAAAATGGCTTTAAAATGGATTTGGAGCATGGAGACGATTATCTCGGGATTGCAAGATAACCAAACAAAACTTTTAGTGGATTTCTACTTATTTTATTAAATATCATCTCCACCAAACAGGACAAGCTTGCATGTGTTATAGTTTTGGAGAAAAATGTGTTCATTTCATGTATGCGCAAAATGCCTTTGAAATGGCTTTAAAATGGATTTGGAGCATGGAGACGATTATCTCAGGATGGCAATATAAACAAACGAAACTTTTAGTAGATTTCTACTTATTTTATTAAATATTATCTCCACCAAACAGGACAAGCTTGCATCTGTTATAGTTTTGGAGAAAAATGTGTTCATTTCATGTATGCGCGAAATGCCTTAAAAATGGCTTTAAAATGGATTTGGAGCATGGAGACGATTATCTCGGGATTGCAAGATAACCAAACAAAACTTTTAGTGGATTTCTACTTATTTTATTAAATATCATCTCCACCAAACAGGACAAGCTTGCATCTGTTATAGTTTTGGAGAAAAATGTGTTCATTTCATGTATGCGCGAAATGCCTTAAAAATGGCTTTAAAATGGATTTGGAGCATGGAGACGATTATCTCGGGATTGCAAGATAACCAAACAAAACTTTTAGTGGATTTCTACTTATTTTATTAAATATCATCTCCACCAAACAGGACAAGCTTGCATGTGTTATAGTTTTGGAGAAAAATGTGTTCATTTCATGTATGCGCAAAATGCCTTTGAAATGGCTTTAAAATGGATTTGGAGCATGGAGACGATTATCTCAGGATGGCAATATAAACAAACGAAACTTTTAGTAGATTTCTACTTATTTTATTAAATATTATCTCCACCAAACAGGACAAGCTTGCATCTGTTATAGTTTTGGAGAAAAATGTGTTCATTTCATGTATGCGCGAAATGCCTTAAAAATGGCTTTAAAATGGATTTGGAGCATGGAGACGATTATCTCGGGATTGCAAGATAACCAAACAAAACTTTTAGTGGATTTCTACTTATTTTATTAAATATCATCTCCACCAAACAGGACAAGCTTGCATCTGTTATAGTTTTGGAGAAAAATGTGTTCATTTCATGTATGCGCGAAATGCCTTAAAAATGGCTTTAAAATGGATTTGGAGCATGGAGACGATTATCTCGGGATTGCAAGATAACCAAACAAAACTTTTAGTGGATTTCTACTTATTTTATTAAATATCATCTTTACCAAACAGGACAAGCTTGCATCTGTTATAGTTTTGGAGAAAAATGTGTTCATTTCATGTATGCGCGAAATGCCTTAAAAATGGCTTTAAAATGGATTTGGAGCATGGAGACGATTATCTCGGGATTGCAAGATAACCAAACAAAACTTTTAGTGGATTTCTACTTATTTTATTAAATATCATCTCCACCAAACAGGACAAGCTTGCATGTGTTATAGTTTTGGAGAAAAATGTGTTCATTTCATGTATGCGCAAAATGCCTTTGAAATGGCTTTAAAATGGATTTGGAGCATGGAGACGATTATCTCGGGATTGCAAGATAACCAAACAAAACTTTTAGTGGATTTCTACTTATTTTATTAAATATCATCTCCACCAAACAGGACAAGCTTGCATCTGTTATAGTTTTGGAGAAAAATGTGTTCATTTCATGTATGCGCAAAATGCCTTTGAAATGGCTTTAAAATGGATTTGGAGCATGGAGACGATTATCTCGGGATTGCAAGATAACCAAACAAAACTTTTAGTGGATTTCTACTTATTTTATTAAATATCATCTCCACCAAACAGGACAAGCTTGCATCTGTTATAGTTTTGGAGAAAAATGTGTTCATTTCATGTATGCGCGAAATGCCTTAAAAATGGCTTTAAAATGGATTTGGAGCATGGAGACGATTATCTCGGGATTGCAAGATAACCAAACAAAACTTTTAGTGGATTTCTACTTATTTTATTAAATATCATCTCCACCAAACAGGACAAGCTTGCATCTGTTATAGTTTTGGAGAAAAATGTGTTCATTTCATGTATGCGCGAAATGCCTTAAAAATGGCTTTAAAATGGATTTGGAGCATGGAGACGATTATCTCGGGATTGCAAGATAACCAAACAAAACTTTTAGTGGATTTCTACTTATTTTATTAAATATCATCTCCACCAAACAGGACAAGCTTGCATGTGTTATAGTTTTGGAGAAAAATGTGTTCATTTCATGTATGCGCAAAATGCATTTGAAATGGCTTTAAAATGGATTTGGAGCATGGAGACGATTATCTCGGGATTGCAAGATAACCAAACAAAACTTTTAGTGGATTTCTACTTATTTTATTAAATATCATCTCCACCAAACAGGACAAGCTTGCATCTGTTATAGTTTTGGAGAAAAATGTGTTCATTTCATGTATGCGCGAAATGCCTTAAAAATGGCTTTAAAATGGATTTGGAGCATGGAGACGATTATCTCGGGATTGCAAGATAACCAAACAAAACTTTTAGTGGTTTTCTACTTATTTTATTAAATATCATCTCCACCAAACAGGACAAGCTTGCATGTGTTATAGTTTTGGAGAAAAATGTGTTCATTTCATGTATGCGCAAAATGCCTTTGAAATGGCTTTAAAATGGATTTGGAGCATGGAGACGATTATCTCGGGATTGCAAGATAACCAAACAAAACTTTTAGTGGATTTCTACTTATTTTATTAAATATCATCTCCACCAAACAGGACAAGCTTGCATCTGTTATAGTTTTGGAGAAAAATGTGTTCATTTCATGTATGCGCAAAATGCCTTTGAAATGGCTTTAAAATGGATTTGGAGCATGGAGACGATTATCTCAGGATGGCAATATAAACAAACGAAACTTTTAGTAGATTTCTACTTATTTTATTAAATATTATCTCCACCAAACAGGACAAGCTTGCATCTGTTATAGTTTTGGAGAAAAATGTGTTCATTTCATGTATGCGCGAAATGCCTTAAAAATGGCTTTAAAATGGATTTGGAGCATGGAGACGATTATCTCGGGATTGCAAGATAACCAAACAAAACTTTTAGTGGATTTCTACTTATTTTATTAAATATCATCTCCACCAAACAGGACAAGCTTGCATCTGTTATAGTTTTGGAGAAAAATGTGTTCATTTCATGTATGCGCGAAATGCCTTAAAAATGGCTTTAAAATGGATTTGGAGCATGGAGACGATTATCTCGGGATTGCAAGATAACCAAACAAAACTTTTAGTGGATTTCTACTTATTTTATTAAATATCATCTCCACCAAACAGGACAAGCTTGCATGTGTTATAGTTTTGGAGAAAAATGTGTTCATTTCATGTATGCGCAAAATGCCTTTGAAATGGCTTTAAAATGGATTTGGAGCATGGAGACGATTATCTCGGGATTGCAAGATAACCAAACAAAACTTTTAGTGGATTTCTACTTATTTTATTAAATATCATCTCCACCAAACAGGACAAGCTTGCATCTGTTATAGTTTTGGAGAAAAATGTGTTCATTTCATGTATGCGCGAAATGCCTTAAAAATGGCTTTAAAATGGATTTGGAGCATGGAGACGATTATCTCGGGATTGCAAGATAACCAAACAAAACTTTTAGTGGATTTCTACTTATTTTATTAAATATCATCTCCACCAAACAGGACAAGCTTGCATCTGTTATAGTTTTGGAGAAAAATGTGTTCATTTCATGTATGCGCGAAATGCCTTAAAAATGGCTTTAAAATGGATTTGGAGCATGGAGACGATTATCTCGGGATTGCAAGATAACCAAACAAAACTTTTAGTGGATTTCTACTTATTTTATTAAATATCATCTCCACCAAACAGGACAAGCTTGCATCTGTTATAGTTTTAGAGAAAAATGTGTTCATTTCATGTATGCGCGAAATGCCTTAAAAATGGCTTTAAAATGGATTTGGAGCATGGAGACGATTATCTCGGGATTGCAAGATAACCAAACAAAACTTTTAGTGGATTTCTACTTATTTTATTAAATATCATCTCCACCAAACAGGACAAGCTTGCATGTGTTATAGTTTTGGAGAAAAATGTGTTCATTTCATGTATGCGCAAAATGCCTTTGAAATGGCTTTAAAATGGATTTGGAGCATGGAGACGATTATCTCAGGATGGCAATATAAACAAACGAAACTTTTAGTAGATTTCTACTTATTTTATTAAATATTATCTCCACCAAACAGGACAAGCTTGCATCTGTTATAGTTTTGGAGAAAAATGTGTTCATTTCATGTATGCGCGAAATGCCTTAAAAATGGCTTTAAAATGGATTTGGAGCATGGAGACGATTATCTCGGGATTGCAAGATAACCAAACAAAACTTTTAGTGGATTTCTACTTATTTTATTAAATATCATCTCCACCAAACAGGACAAGCTTGCATGTGTTATAGTTTTGGAGAAAAATGTGTTCATTTCATGTATGCGCAAAATGCCTTTGAAATGGCTTTAAAATGGATTTGGAGCATGGAGACGATTATCTCAGGATGGCAATATAAACAAACGAAACTTTTAGTAGATTTCTACTTATTTTATTAAATATTATCTCCACCAAACAGGACAAGCTTGCATCTGTTATAGTTTTGGAGAAAAATGTGTTCATTTCATGTATGCGCGGAATGCCTTAAAAATGGCTTTAAAATGGATTTGGAGCATGGAGACGATTATCTCGGGATTGCAAGATAACCAAACAAAACTTTTAGTGGATTTCTACTTATTTTATTAAATATCATCTCCACCAAACAGGACAAGCTTGCATCTGTTATAGTTTTGGAGAAAAATGTGTTCATTTCATGTATGCGCGAAATGCCTTAAAAATGGCTTTAAAATGGATTTGGAGCATGGAGACGATTATCTCGGGATTGCAAGATAACCAAACAAAACTTTTAGTGGATTTCTACTTATTTTATTAAATATCATCTCCACCAAACAGGACAAGCTTGCATCTGTTATAGTTTTGGAGAAAAATGTGTTCATTTCATGTATGCGCGAAATGCCTTAAAAATGGCTTTAAAATGGATTTGGAGCATGGAGACTATTATCTCGGGATTGCAAGATAACCAAACAAAACTTTTAGTGGATTTCTACTTATTTTATTAAATATCATCTCCACCAAACAGGACAAGCTTGCATCTGTTATAGTTTTAGAGAAAAATGTGTTCAATTCATGTATGCGCGAAATGCCTTAAAAATGGCTTTAAAATGGATTTGGAGCATGGAGACGATTATCTCGGGATTGCAAGATAACCAAACAAAACTTTTAGTGGATTTCTACTTATTTTATTAAATATCATCTCCACCAAACAGGACAAGCTTGCATGTGTTATAGTTTTGGAGAAAAATGTGTTCATTTCATGTATGCGCAAAATGCCTTTGAAATGGCTTTAAAATGGATTTGGAGCATGGAGACGATTATCTCAGGATGGCAATATAAACAAACGAAACTTTTAGTAGATTTCTACTTATTTTATTAAATATTATCTCCACCAAACAGGACAAGCTTGCATCTGTTATAGTTTTGGAGAAAAATGTGTTCATTTCATGTATGCGCGAAATGCCTTAAAAATGGCTTTAAAATGGATTTGGAGCATGGAGACGATTATCTCGGGATTGCAAGATAACCAAACAAAACTTTTAGTGGATTTCTACTTATTTTATTAAATATCATCTCCACCAAACAGGACAAGCTTGCATCTGTTATAGTTTTGGAGAAAAATGTGTTCATTTCATGTATGCGCGAAATGCCTTAAAAATGGCTTTAAAATGGATTTGGAGCATGGAGACGATTATCTCGGGATTGCAAGATAACCAAACAAAACTTTTAGTGGATTTCTACTTATTTTATTAAATATCATCTCCACCAAACAGGACAAGCTTGCATGTGTTATAGTTTTGGAGAAAAATGTGTTCATTTCATGTATGCGCAAAATGCCTTTGAAATGGCTTTAAAATGGATTTGGAGCATGGAGACGATTATCTCAGGATGGCAATATAAACAAACGAAACTTTTAGTAGATTTCTACTTATTTTATTAAATATTATCTCCACCAAACAGGACAAGCTTGCATCTGTTATAGTTTTGGAGAAAAATGTGTTCATTTCATGTATGCGCGAAATGCCTTAAAAATGGCTTTAAAATGGATTTGGAGCATGGAGACGATTATCTCGGGATTGCAAGATAACCAAACAAAACTTTTAGTGGATTTCTACTTATTTTATTAAATATCATCTCCACCAAACAGGACAAGCTTGCATCTGTTATAGTTTTGGAGAAAAATGTGTTCATTTCATGTATGCGCGAAATGCCTTAAAAATGGCTTTAAAATGGATTTGGAGCATGAAGACGATTATCTCGGGATTGCAATATAACCAAACAAAACTTTTAGTGGATTTCTACTTATTTTATTAAATATCATCTCCACCAAACAGGACAAGCTTGCATCTGTTATAGTTTTGGAGAAAAATGTGTTCATTTCATGTATGCGCGAAATGCCTTAAAAATGGCTTTAAAATGGATTTGGAGCATGGAGACGATTATCTCGGGATTGCAAGATAACCAAACAAAACTTTTAGTGGATTTCTACTTATTTTATTAAATATCATCTCCACCAAACAGGACAAGCTTGCATCTGTTATAGTTTTGGAGAAAAATGTGTTCATTTCATGTATGCGCGAAATGCCTTAAAAATGGCTTTAAAATGGATTTGGAGCATGGAGACGATTATCTCGGGATTGCAAGATAACCAAACAAAACTTTTAGTGGATTTCTACTTATTTTATTAAATATCATCTCCACCAAACAGGACAAGCTTGCATCTGTTATAGTTTTGGAGAAAAATGTGTTCATTTCATGTATGCGCGAAATGCCTTAAAAATGGCTTTAAAATGGATTTGGAGCATGGAGACGATTATCTCGGGATTGCAAGATAACCAAACAAAACTTTTAGTGGATTTCTACTTATTTTATTAAATATCATCTCCACCAAACAGGACAAGCTTGCATGTGTTATAGTTTTGGAGAAAAATGTGTTCATTTCATGTATGCGCAAAATGCCTTTGAAATGGCTTTAAAATGGATTTGGAGCATGGAGACGATTATCTCGGGATTGCAAGATAACCAAACAAAACTTTTAGTGGATTTCTACTTATTTTATTAAATATCATCTCCACCAAACAGGACAAGCTTGCATCTGTTATAGTTTTGGAGAAAAATGTGTTCATTTCATGTATGCGCGAAATGCCTTAAAAATGGCTTTAAAATGGATTTGGAGCATGGAGACGATTATCTCGGGATTGCAAGATAACCAAACAAAACTTTTAGTGGTTTTCTACTTATTTTATTAAATATCATCTCCACCAAACAGGACAAGCTTGCATGTGTTATAGTTTTGGAGAAAAATGTGTTCATTTCATGTATGCGCAAAATGCCTTTGAAATGGCTTTAAAATGGATTTGGAGCATGGAGACGATTATCTCGGGATTGCAAGATAACCAAACAAAACTTTTAGTGGATTTCTACTTATTTTATTAAATATCATCTCCACCAAACAGGACAAGCTTGCATCTGTTATAGTTTTGGAGAAAAATGTGTTCATTTCATGTATGCGCGAAATGCCTTAAAAATGGCTTTAAAATGGATTTGGAGCATGGAGACGATTATCTCGGGATTGCAAGATAACCAAACAAAACTTTTAGTAAATTTCTACTTATTTTATTAAATATCATCTCCACCAAACAGGACATGCTTGCATCTGTTATAGTTTTGGAGAAAAATGTGTTCATTTCATGTATGCGCGAAATGCCTTAAAAATGGCTTTAAAATGGATTTGGAGCATGGAGACGATTATCTCGGGATTGCAAGATAACCAAACAAAACTTTTAGTGGATTTCTACTTATTTTATTAAATATCATCTCCACCAAACAGGACAAGCTTGCATGTGTTATAGTTTTGGAGAAAAATGTGTTCATTTCATGTATGCGCAAAATGCCTTTGAAATGGCTTTAAAAGGGATTTGGAGCATGGAGACGATTATCTCGGGATTGCAATATAACCAAACAAAACTTTTAGTGGATTTCTACTTATTTTATTAAATATCATCTCCACCAAACAGGACAAGCTTGCATCTGTTATAGTTTTGGAGAAAAATGTGTTCATTTCATGTATGCGCGAAATGCCTTAAAAATGGCTTTAAAATGGATTTGGAGCATGGAGACGATTATCTCGGGATTGCAAGATAACCAAACAAAACTTTTAGTGGATTTCTACTTATTTTATTAAATATCATCTCCACCAAACAGGACAAGCTTGCATCTGTTATAGTTTTGGAGAAAAATGTGTTCATTTCATGTATGCGCGAAATGCCTTAAAAATGGCTTTAAAATGGATTTGGAGCATGGAGACGATTATCTCGGGATTGCAAGATAACCAAACAAAACTTTTAGTGGATTTCTACTTATTTTATTAAATATCATCTCCACCAAACAGGACAAGCTTGCATCTGTTATAGTTTTGGAGAAAAATGTGTTCATTTCATGTATGCGCGAAATGCCTTAAAAATGGCTTTAAAATGGATTTGGAGCATGGAGACGATTATCTCGGGATTGCAAGATAACCAAACAAAACTTTTAGTGGATTTCTACTTATTTTATTAAATATCATCTCCACCAAACAGGACAAGCTTGCATCTGTTATAGTTTTAGAGAAAAATGTGTTCATTTCATGTATGCGCGAAATGCCTTAAAAATGGCTTTAAAATGGATTTGGAGCATGGAGACGATTATCTCGGGATTGCAAGATAACCAAACAAAACTTTTAGTGGATTTCTACTTATTTTATTAAATATCATCTCCACCAAACAGGACAAGCTTGCATGTGTTATAGTTTTGGAGAAAAATGTGTTCATTTCATGTATGCGCAAAATGCCTTTGAAATGGCTTTAAAATGGATTTGGAGCATGGAGACGATTATCTCAGGATGGCAATATAAACAAACGAAACTTTTAGTAGATTTCTACTTATTTTATTAAATATTATCTCCACCAAACAGGACAAGCTTGCATCTGTTATAGTTTTGGAGAAAAATGTGTTCATTTCATGTATGCGCGAAATGCCTTAAAAATGGCTTTAAAATGGATTTGGAGCATGGAGACGATTATCTCGGGATTGCAAGATAACCAAACAAAACTTTTAGTGGATTTCTACTTATTTTATTAAATATCATCTCCACCAAACAGGACAAGCTTGCATCTGTTATAGTTTTGGAGAAAAATGTGTTCATTTCATGTATGCGCGAAATGCCTTAAAAATGGCTTTAAAATGGATTTGGAGCATGGAGACGATTATCTCGGGATTGCAAGATAACCAAACAAAAATTTTAGTGGATTTCTACTTATTTTATTAAATATCATCTCCACCAAACAGGACAAGCTTGCATCTGTTATAGTTTTGGAGAAAAATGTGTTCATTTCATGTATGCGCGAAATGCCTTAAAAATGGCTTTAAAATGGATTTGGAGCATGGAGACTATTATCTCGGGATTGCAAGATAACCAAACAAAACTTTTAGTGGATTTCTACTTATTTTATTAAATATCATCTCCACCAAACAGGACAAGCTTGCATCTGTTATAGTTTTAGAGAAAAATGTGTTCAATTCATGTATGCGCGAAATGCCTTAAAAATGGCTTTAAAATGGATTTGGAGCATGGAGACGATTATCTCGGGATTGCAAGATAACCAAACAAAACTTTTAGTGGATTTCTACTTATTTTATTAAATATCATCTCCACCAAACAGGACAAGCTTGCATGTGTTATAGTTTTGGAGAAAAATGTGTTCATTTCATGTATGCGCAAAATGCCTTTGAAATGGCTTTAAAATGGATTTGGAGCATGGAGACGATTATCTCAGGATGGCAATATAAACAAACGAAACTTTTAGTAGATTTCTACTTATTTTATTAAATATTATCTCCACCAAACAGGACAAGCTTGCATCTGTTATAGTTTTGGAGAAAAATGTGTTCATTTCATGTATGCGCGAAATGCCTTAAAAATGGCTTTAAAATGGATTTGGAGCATGGAGACGATTATCTCGGGATTGCAAGATAACCAAACAAAACTTTTAGTGGATTTCTACTTATTTTATTAAATATCATCTCCACCAAACAGGACAAGCTTGCATCTGTTATAGTTTTGGAGAAAAATGTGTTCATTTCATGTATGCGCGAAATGCCTTAAAAATGGCTTTAAAATGGATTTGGAGCATGGAGACGATTATCTCGGGATTGCAAGATAACCAAACAAAACTTTTAGTGGATTTCTACTTATTTTATTAAATATCATCTCCACCAAACAGGACAAGCTTGCATGTGTTATAGTTTTGGAGAAAAATGTGTTCATTTCATGTATGCGCAAAATGCCTTTGAAATGGCTTTAAAATGGATTTGGAGCATGGAGACGATTATCTCAGGATGGCAATATAAACAAACGAAACTTTTAGTAGATTTCTACTTATTTTATTAAATATTATCTCCACCAAACAGGACAAGCTTGCATCTGTTATAGTTTTGGAGAAAAATGTGTTCATTTCATGTATGCGCGAAATGCCTTAAAAATGGCTTTAAAATGGATTTGGAGCATGGAGACGATTATCTCGGGATTGCAAGATAACCAAACAAAACTTTTAGTGGATTTCTACTTATTTTATTAAATATCATCTCCACCAAACAGGACAAGCTTGCATCTGTTATAGTTTTGGAGAAAAATGTGTTCATTTCATGTATGCGCGAAATGCCTTAAAAATGGCTTTAAAATGGATTTGGAGCATGAAGACGATTATCTCGGGATTGCAATATAACCAAACAAAACTTTTAGTGGATTTCTACTTATTTTATTAAATATCATCTCCACCAAACATGACAAGCTTGCATCTGTTATAGTTTTGGAGAAAAATGTGTTCATTTCATGTATGCGCGAAATGCCTTAAAAATGGCTTTAAAATGGATTTGGAGCATGGAGACGATTATCTCGGGATTGCAAGATAACCAAACAAAACTTTTAGTGGATTTCTACTTATTTTATTAAATATCATCTCCACCAAACAGGACAAGCTTGCATCTGTTATAGTTTTGGAGAAAAATGTGTTCATTTCATGTATGCGCGAAATGCCTTAAAAATGGCTTTAAAATGGATTTGGAGCATGGAGACGATTATCTCGGGATTGCAAGATAACCAAACAAAACTTTTAGTGGATTTCTACTTATTTTATTAAATATCATCTCCACCAAACAGGACAAGCTTGCATCTGTTATAGTTTTGGAGAAAAATGTGTTCATTTCATGTATGCGCGAAATGCCTTAAAAATGGCTTTAAAATGGATTTGGAGCATGGAGACGATTATCTCGGGATTGCAAGATAACCAAACAAAACTTTTAGTGGATTTCTACTTATTTTATTAAATATCATCTCCACCAAACAGGACAAGCTTGCATGTGTTATAGTTTTGGAGAAAAATGTGTTCATTTCATGTATGCGCAAAATGCCTTTGAAATGGCTTTAAAATGGATTTGGAGCATGGAGACGATTATCTCGGGATTGCAAGATAACCAAACAAAACTTTTAGTGGATTTCTACTTATTTTATTAAATATCATCTCCACCAAACAGGACAAGCTTGCATCTGTTATAGTTTTGGAGAAAAATGTGTTCATTTCATGTATGCGCGAAATGCCTTAAAAATGGCTTTAAAATGGATTTGGAGCATGGAGACGATTATCTCGGGATTGCAAGATAACCAAACAAAACTTTTAGTGGTTTTCTACTTATTTTATTAAATATCATCTCCACCAAACAGGACAAGCTTGCATGTGTTATAGTTTTGGAGAAAAATGTGTTCATTTCATGTATGCGCAAAATGCCTTTGAAATGGCTTTAAAATGGATTTGGAGCATGGAGACGATTATCTCGGGATTGCAAGATAACCAAACAAAACTTTTAGTGGATTTCTACTTATTTTATTAAATATCATCTCCACCAAACAGGACAAGCTTGCATCTGTTATAGTTTTGGAGAAAAATGTGTTCATTTCATGTATGCGCGAAATGCCTTAAAAATGGCTTTAAAATGGATTTGGAGCATGGAGACGATTATCTCGGGATTGCAAGATAACCAAACAAAACTTTTAGTAAATTTCTACTTATTTTATTAAATATCATCTCCACCAAACAGGACAAGCTTGCATCTGTTATAGTTTTGGAGAAAAATGTGTTCATTTCATGTATGCGCGAAATGCCTTAAAAATGGCTTTAAAATGGATTTGGAGCATGGAGACGATTATCTCGGGATTGCAAGATAACCAAACAAAACTTTTAGTGGATTTCTACTTATTTTATTAAATATCATCTCCACCAAACAGGACAAGCTTGCATGTGTTATAGTTTTGGAGAAAAATGTGTTCATTTCATGTATGCGCAAAATGCCTTTGAAATGGCTTTAAAAGGGATTTGGAGCATGGAGACGATTATCTCGGGATTGCAATATAACCAAACAAAACTTTTAGTGGATTTCTACTTATTTTATTAAATATCATCTCCACCAAACAGGACAAGCTTGCATCTGTTATAGTTTTGGAGAAAAATGTGTTCATTTCATGTATGCGCGAAATGCCTTAAAAATGGCTTTAAAATGGATTTGGAGCATGGAGACGATTATCTCGGGATTGCAAGATAACCAAACAAAACTTTTAGTGGATTTCTACTTATTTTATTAAATATCATCTCCACCAAACAGGACAAGCTTGCATCTGTTATAGTTTTGGAGAAAAATGTGTTCATTTCATGTATGCGCGAAATGCCTTAAAAATGGCTTTAAAATGGATTTGGAGCATGGAGACGATTATCTCGGGATTGCAAGATAACCAAACAAAACTTTTAGTGGATTTCTACTTATTTTATTAAATATCATCTCCACCAAACAGGACAAGCTTGCATCTGTTATAGTTTTGGAGAAAAATGTGTTCATTTCATGTATGCGCGAAATGCCTTAAAAATGGCTTTAAAATGGATTTGGAGCATGGAGACGATTATCTCGGGATTGCAAGATAACCAAACAAAACTTTTAGTGGATTTCTACTTATTTTATTAAATATCATCTCCACCAAACAGGACAAGCTTGCATGTGTTATAGTTTTGGAGAAAAATGTGTTCATTTCATGTATGCGCAAAATGCCTTTGAAATGGCTTTAAAATGGATTTGGAGCATGGAGACGATTATCTCGGGATTGCAAGATAACCAAACAAAACTTTTAGTGGATTTCTACTTATTTTATTAAATATCATCTCCACCAAACAGGACAAGCTTGCATCTGTTATAGTTTTGGAGAAAAATGTGTTCATTTCATGTATGCGCGAAATGCCTTAAAAATGGCTTTAAAATGGATTTGGAGCATGGAGACGATTATCTCGGGATTGCAAGATAACCAAACAAAACTTTTAGTGGTTTTCTACTTATTTTATTAAATATCATCTCCACCAAACAGGACAAGCTTGCATGTGTTATAGTTTTGGAGAAAAATGTGTTCATTTCATGTATGCGCAAAATGCCTTTGAAATGGCTTTAAAATGGATTTGGAGCATGGAGACGATTATCTCGGGATTGCAAGATAACCAAACAAAACTTTTAGTGGATTTCTACTTATTTTATTAAATATCATCTCCACCAAACAGGACAAGCTTGCATCTGTTATAGTCTTGGAGAAAAATGTGTTCATTTCATGTATGCGCGAAATGCCTTAAAAATGGCTTTAAAATGGATTTGGAGCATGGAGACGATTATCTCGGGATTGCAAGATAACCAAACAAAACTTTTAGTAAATTTCTACTTATTTTATTAAATATCATCTCCACCAAACAGGACAAGCTTGCATCTGTTATAGTTTTGGAGAAAAATGTGTTCATTTCATGTATGCGCGAAATGCCTTAAAAATGGCTTTAAAATGGATTTGGAGCATGGAGACGATTATCTCGGGATTGCAAGATAACCAAACAAAACTTTTAGTGGATTTCTACTTATTTTATTAAATATCATCTCCACCAAACAGGACAAGCTTGCATGTGTTATAGTTTTGGAGAAAAATGTGTTCATTTCATGTATGCGCAAAATGCCTTTGAAATGGCTTTAAAAGGGATTTGGAGCATGGAGACGATTATCTCGGGATTGCAAGATAACCAAACAAAACTTTTAGTGGATTTCTACTTATTTTATTAAATATCATCTCCACCAAACAGGACAAGCTTGCATCTGTTATAGTTTTGGAGAAAAATGTGTTCATTTCATGTATGCGCGAAATGCCTTAAAAATGGCTTTAAAATGGATTTGGAGCATGGAGACGATTATCTCGGGATTGCAAGATAACCAAACAAAACTTTTAGTGGATTTCTACTTATTTTATTAAATATCATCTCCACCAAACAGGACAAGCTTGCATCTGTTATAGTTTTGGAGAAAAATGTGTTCATTTCATGTATGCGCGAAATGCCTTAAAAATGGCTTTAAAATGGATTTGGAGCATGGAGACGATTATCTCGGGATTGCAAGATAACCAAACAAAACTTTTAGTGGATTTCTACTTATTTTATTAAATATCATCTCCACCAAACAGGACAAGCTTGCATCTGTTATAGTTTTAGAGAAAAATGTGTTCATTTCATGTATGCGCGAAATGCCTTAAAAATGGCTTTAAAATGGATTTGGAGCATGGAGACGATTATTTTGGGATTGCAAGATAACCAAACAAAACTTTTAGTGGATTTCTACTTATTTTATTAAATATCATCTCCACCAAACAGGACAAGCTTGCATGTGTTATAGTTTTGGAGAAAAATGTGTTCATTTCATGTATGCGCAAAATGCCTTTGAAATGGCTTTAAAATGGATTTGGAGCATGGAGACGATTATCTCAGGATGGCAATATAAACAAACGAAACTTTTAGTAGATTTCTACTTATTTTATTAAATATTATCTCCACCAAACAGGACAAGCTTGCATCTGTTATAGTTTTGGAGAAAAATGTGTTCATTTCATGTATGCGCGAAATGCCTTAAAAATGGCTTTAAAATGGATTTGGAGCATGGAGACGATTATCTCGGGATTGCAAGATAACCAAACAAAACTTTTAGTGGATTTCTACTTATTTTATTAAATATCATCTCCACCAAACAGGACAAGCTTGCATCTGTTATAGTTTTGGAGAAAAATGTGTTCATTTCATGTATGCGCGAAATGCCTTAAAAATGGCTTTAAAATGGATTTGGAGCATGGAGACGATTATCTCGGGATTGCAAGATAACCAAACAAAACTTTTAGTGGATTTCTACTTATTTTATTAAATATCATCTCCACCAAACAGGACAAGCTTGCATGTGTTATAGTTTTGGAGAAAAATGTGTTCATTTCATGTATGCGCAAAATGCCTTTGAAATGGCTTTAAAATGGATTTGGAGCATGGAGACGATTATCTCAGGATGGCAATATAAACAAACGAAACTTTTAGTAGATTTCTACTTATTTTATTAAATATTATCTCCACCAAACAGGACAAGCTTGCATCTGTTATAGTTTTGGAGAAAAATGTGTTCATTTCATGTATGCGCGAAATGCCTTAAAAATGGCTTTAAAATGGATTTGGAGCATGGAGACGATTATCTCGGGATTGCAAGATAACCAAACAAAACTTTTAGTGGATTTCTACTTATTTTATTAAATATCATCTCCACCAAACAGGACAAGCTTGCATCTGTTATAGTTTTGGAGAAAAATGTGTTTATTTCATGTATGCGCGAAATGCCTTAAAAATGGCTTTAAAATGGATTTGGAGCATGGAGACGATTATCTCGGGATTGCAAGATAACCAAACAAAACTTTTAGTGGATTTCTACTTATTTTATTAAATATCATCTCCACCAAACAGGACAAGCTTGCATCTGTTAGTTTTGGAGAAAAATGTGTTCATTTCATGTATGCGCAAAATGCCTTTGAAATGGCTTTAAAATGGATTTGGAGCATGGAGACGATTATCTCAGGATGGCAATATAAACAAACGAAACTTTTAGTAGATTTCTACTTATTTTATTAAATATTATCTCCACCAAACAGGACAAGCTTGCATCTGTTATAGTTTTGGAGAAAAATGCGTTCATTTCATGTATGCGCGAAATGCCTTAAAAATGGCTTTAAAATGGATTTGGAGCATGGAGACGATTATCTCGGGATTGCAAGATAACCAAACAAAACTTTTAGTGGATTTCTACTTATTTTATTAAATATCATCTCCACCAAACAGGACAAGCTTGCATCTGTTATAGTTTTGGAGAAAAATGTGTTCATTTCATGTATGCGCGAAATGCCTTAAAAATGGCTTTAAAATGGATTTGGAGCATGAAGACGATTATCTCGGGATTGCAATATAACCAAACAAAACTTTTAGTGGATTTCTACTTATTTTATTAAATATCATCTCCACCAAACAGGACAAGCTTGCATCTGTTATAGTTTTGGAGAAAAATGTGTTCATTTCATGTATGCGCGAAATGCCTTAAAAATGGCTTTAAAATGGATTTGGAGCATGGAGGCGATTATCTCGGGATTGCAAGATAACCAAACAAAACTTTTAGTGGATTTCTACTTATTTTATTAAATATCATCTCCACCAAACAGGACAAGCTTGCATCTGTTATAGTTTTGGAGAAAAATGTGTTCATTTCATGTATGCGCGAAATGCCTTAAAATGGCTTTAAAATGGATTTGGAGCATGGAGACGATTATCTCGGGATTGCAAGATAACCAAACAAAACTTTTAGTGGATTTCTACTTATTTTATTAAATATCATCTCCACCAAACAGGACAAGCTTGCATCTGTTATAGTTTTGGAGAAAAATGTGTTCATTTCATGTATGCGCGAAATGCCTTAAAAATGGCTTTAAAATGGATTTGGAGCATGGAGACGATTGTCTCGGGATTGCAAGATAACCAAACAAAACTTTTAGTGGATTTCTACTTATTTTATTAAATATCATCTCCACCAAACAGGACAAGCTTGCATGTGTTATAGTTTTGGAGAAAAATGTGTTCATTTCATGTATGCGCAAAATGCCTTTGAAATGGCTTTAAAATGGATTTGGAGCATGGAGACGATTATCTCGGGATTGCAAGATAACCAAACAAAACTTTTAGTGGATTTCTACTTATTTTATTAAATATCATCTCCACCAAACAGGACAAGCTTGCATCTGTTATAGTTTTGGAGAAAAATGTGTTCATTTCATGTATGCGCGAAATGCCTTAAAAATGGCTTTAAAATGGATTTGGAGCATGGAGACGATTATCTCGGGATTGCAAGATAACCAAACAAAACTTTTAGTGGATTTCTACTTATTTTATTAAATATCATCTCCACCAAACAGGACAAGCTTGCATGTGTTATAGTTTTGGAGAAAAATGTGTTCATTTCATGTATGCGCAAAATGCCTTTGAAATGGCTTTAAAATGGATTTGGAGCATGGAGACGATTATCTCAGGATGGCAATATAAACAAACGAAACTTTTAGTAGATTTCTACTTATTTTATTAAATATTATCTCCACCAAACAGGACAAGCTTGCATCTGTTATAGTTTTGGAGAAAAATGTGTTCATTTCATGTATGCGCGAAATGCCTTAAAAATGGCTTTAAAATGGATTTGGAGCATGGAGACGATTATCTCGGGATTGCAAGATAACCAAACAAAACTTTTAGTGGATTTCTACTTATTTTATTAAATATCATCTCCACCAAACAGGACAAGCTTGCATCTGTTATAGTTTTGGAGAAAAATGTGTTCATTTCATGTATGCGCAAAATGCCTTAAAAATGGCTTTAAAATGGATTTGGAGCATGGAGACGATTATCTCGGGATTGCAAGATAACCAAACAAAACTTTTAGTGGATTTCTACTTATTTTATTAAATATCATCTCCACCAAACAGGACAAGCTTGCATCTGTTATAGTTTTGGAGAAAAATGTGTTCATTTCATTTATGCGCGAAATGCCTTAAAAATGGCTTTAAAATGGATTTGGAGCATGGAGACGATTATCTCGGGATTGCAAGATAACCAAACAAAACTTTTAGTGGATTTCTACTTATTTTATTAAATATCATCTCCACCAAACAGGACAAGCTTGCATCTGTTATAGTTTTGGAGAAAAATGTGTTCATTTCATGTATGCGCGAAATGCCTTAAAAATGGCTTTAAAATGGATTTGGAGCATGGAGACGATTATCTCGGGATTGCAAGATAACGAAACAAAACTTTTAGTGGATTTCTACTTATTTTATTAAATATCATCTCCACCAAACAGGACAAGCTTGCATCTGTTATAGTTTTGGAGAAAAATGTGTTCATTTCATGTATGCGCGAAATGCCTTAAAAATGGCTTTAAAATGGATTTGGAGCATGGAGACGATTATCTCGGGATTGCAAGATAACCAAACAAAACTTTTAGTGGATTTCTACTTATTTTATTAAATATCATCTCCACCAAACAGGACAAGCTTGCATCTGTTATAGTTTTGGAGAATAATGTGTTCATTTCATGTATGCGCGAAATGCCTTAAAAATGGCTTTAAAATGGATTTGGAGCATGGAGACGATTATCTCGGGATTGCAAGATAACCAAACAAAACTTTTAGTGGATTTCTACTTATTTTATTAAATATCATCTCCACCAAACAGGACAAGCTTGCATCTGTTATAGTTTTGGAGAAAAATGTGTTCATTTCATGTATGCGCGAAATGCCTTAGAAATGGCTTTAAAATGGATTTGGAGCATGGAGACGATTATCTCGGGATTGCAAGATAACCAAACAAAACTTTTAGTGGATTTCTACTTATTTTATTAAATATCATCTCCACCAAACAGGACAAGCTTGCATGTGTTATAGTTTTGGAGAAAAATGTGTTCATTTCATGTATGCGCGAAATGCCTTTGAAATGGCTTTAAAATGGATTTGGAGCATGGAGACGATTATCTCGGGATTGCAAGATAACCAAACAAAACTTTTAGTGGATTTCTACTTATTTTATTAAATATAATCTCCACCAAACAGGACAAGCTTGCATCTGTTATAGTTTTGGAGAAAAATGTGTTCATTTCATGTATGCGCGAAATGCCTTAAAAATGGCTTTAAAATGGATTTGGAGCATGGAGACGATTATCTCGGGATTGCAAGATAACCAAACAAAACTTTTAGTGGATTTCTACTTATTTTATTAAATATCATCTCCACCAAACAGGACAAGCTTGCATCTGTTATAGTTTTGGAGAAAAATGTGTTCATTTCATGTATGCGCGAAATGCCTTAAAAATGGCTTTAAAATGGATTTGGAGCATGGAGACGATTATCTCGGGATTGCAAGATAACCAAACAAAACTTTTAGTGGATTTCTACTTATTTTATTAAATATCATCTCCACCAAACAGGACAAGCTTGCATGTGTTATAGTTTTGGAGAAAAATGTGTTCATTTCATGTATGCGCGAAATGCCTTAAAATGGCTTTAAAATGGATTTGGAGCATGGAGACGATTATCTCGGGATTGCAAGATAACCAAACAAAACTTTTAGTGGATTTCTACTTATTTTATTAAATATCATCTCCACCAAACAGGACAAGCTTGCATCTGTTATAGTTTTGGAGAAAAATGTGTTCATTTCATGTATGCGCGAAATGCCTTAAAAATGGCTTTAAAATGGATTTGGAGCATGGAGACGATTATCTCGGGATTGCAAGATAACCAAACAAAACTTTTAGTGGATTTCTACTTATTTTATTAAATATCATCTCCACCAAACAGGACAAGCTTGCATCTGTTATAGTTTTGGAGAAAAATGTGTTCATTTCATGTATGCGCGAAATGCCTTAAAAATGGCTTTAAAATGGATTTGGAGCATGGAGACGATTATCTCGGGATTGCAAGATAACCAAACAAAACTTTTAGTGGATTTCTACTTATTTTATTAAATATCATCTCCACCAAACAGGACAAGCTTGCATCTGTTATAGTTTTGGAGAAAAATGTGTTCATTTCATGTATGCGCGAAATGCCTTAAAAATGGCTTTAAAATGGATTTGGAGCATGGAGACGATTATCTCGGGATTGCAAGATAACCAAACAAAACTTTTAGTGGATTTCTACTTATTTTATTAAATATCATCTCCACCAAACAGGACAAGCTTGCATCTGTTATAGTTTTGGAGAAAAATGTGTTCATTTCATGTATGCGCGAAATGCCTTAAAAATGGCTTTAAAATGGATTTGGAGCATGGAGACGATTATCTCGGGATTGCAAGATAACCAAACAAAACTTTTAGTGGATTTCTACTTATTTTATTAAATATCATCTCCACCAAACAGGACAAGCTTGCATCTGTTATAGTTTTGGAGAAAAATGTGTTCATTTCATGTATGCGCGAAATGCCTTAAAAATGGCTTTAAAATGGATTTGGAGCATGGAGACGATTATCTCGGGATTGCAAGATAACCAAACAAAACTTTTAGTGGATTTCTACTTATTTTATTAAATATCATCTCCACCAAACAGGACAAGCTTGCATCTGTTATAGTTTTGGAGAAAAATGTGTTCATTTCATGTATGCGCGAAATGCCTTAAAAATGGCTTTAAAATGGATTTGGAGCATGGAGACGATTATCTCGGGATTGCAAGATAACCAAACAAAACTTTTAGTGGATTTCTACTGTATTTTATTAAATATCATCTCCACCAAACAGGACAAGCTTGCATCTGTTATAGTTTTGGAGAAAAATGTGTTCATTTCATGTATGCGCGAAATGCCTTAAAAATGGCTTTAAAATGGATTTGGAGCATGGAGACGATTATCTCGGGATTGCAAGATAACCAAACAAAACTTTTAGTGGATTTCTACTTATTTTATTAAATATCATCTCCACCAAACAGGACAAGCTTGCATCTGTTATAGTTTTGGAGAAAAATGTGTTCATTTCATGTATGCGCGAAATGCCTTAAAAATGGCTTTAAAATGGATTTGGAGCATGGAGACGATTATCTCGGGATTGCAAGATAACCAAACAAAACTTTTAGTGGATTTCTACTTATTTTATTAAATATCATCTCCACCAAACAGGACAAGCTTGCATCTGTTATAGTTTTGGAGAAAAATGTGTTCATTTCATGTATGCGCGAAATGCCTTAAAAATGGCTTTAAAATGGATTTGGAGCATGGAGACGATTATCTCGGGATTGCAAGATAACCAAACAAAACTTTTAGTGGATTTCTACTTATTTTATTAAATATCATCTCCACCAAACAGGACAAGCTTGCATCTGTTATAGTTTTGGAGAAAAATGTGTTCATTTCATGTATGCGCGAAATGCCTTAAAAATGGCTTTAAAATGGATTTGGAGCATGGAGACGATTATCTCGGGATTGCAAGATAACCAAACAAAACTTTTAGTGGATTTCTACTTATTTTATTAAATATCATCTCCACCAAACAGGACAAGCTTGCATCTGTTATAGTTTTGGAGAAAAATGTGTTCATTTCATGTATGCGCGAAATGCCTTAAAAATGGCTTTAAAATGGATTTGGAGCATGGAGACGATTATCTCGGGATTGCAAGATAACCAAACAAAACTTTTAGTGGATTTCTACTTATTTTATTAAATATCATCTCCACCAAACAGGACAAGCTTGCATCTGTTATAGTTTTGGAGAAAAATGTGTTCATTTCATGTATGCGCGAAATGCCTTAAAAATGGCTTTAAAATGGATTTGGAGCATGGAGACGATTATCTCGGGATTGCAAGATAACCAAACAAAACTTTTAGTGGATTTCTACTTATTTTATTAAATATCATCTCCACCAAACAGGACAAGCTTGCATCTGTTATAGTTTTGGAGAAAAATGTGTTCATTTCATGTATGCGCGAAATGCCTTAAAAATGGCTTTAAAATGGATTTGGAGCATGGAGACGATTATCTCGGGATTGCAAGATAACCAAACAAAACTTTTAGTGGATTTCTACTTATTTTATTAAATATCATCTCCACCAAACAGGACAAGCTTGCATCTGTTATAGTTTTGGAGAAAAATGTGTTCATTTCATGTATGCGCGAAATGCCTTAAAAATGGCTTTAAAATGGATTTGGAGCATGGAGACGATTATCTCGGGATTGCAAGATAACCAAACAAAACTTTTAGTGGATTTCTACTTATTTTATTAAATATCATCTCCACCAAACAGGACAAGCTTGCATCTGTTATAGTTTTGGAGAAAAATGTGTTCATTTCATGTATGCGCGAAATGCCTTAAAAATGGCTTTAAAATGGATTTGGAGCATGGAGACGATTATCTCGGGATTGCAAGATAACCAAACAAAACTTTTAGTGGATTTCTACTTATTTTATTAAATATCATCTCCACCAAACAGGACAAGCTTGCATCTGTTATAGTTTTGGAGAAAAATGTGTTCATTTCATGTATGCGCGAAATGCCTTAAAAATGGCTTTAAAATGGATTTGGAGCATGGAGACGATTATCTCGGGATTGCAAGATAACCAAACAAAACTTTTAGTGGATTTCTACTTATTTTATTAAATATCATCTCCACCAAACAGGACAAGCTTGCATCTGTTATAGTTTTGGAGAAAAATGTGTTCATTTCATGTATGCGCGAAATGCCTTAAAAATGGCTTTAAAATGGATTTGGAGCATGGAGACGATTATCTCGGGATTGCAAGATAACCAAACAAAACTTTTAGTGGATTTCTACTTATTTTATTAAATATCATCTCCACCAAACAGGACAAGCTTGCATCTGTTATAGTTTTGGAGAAAAATGTGTTCATTTCATGTATGCGCGAAATGCCTTAAAAATGGCTTTAAAATGGATTTGGAGCATGGAGACGATTATCTCGGGATTGCAAGATAACCAAACAAAACTTTTAGTGGATTTCTACTTATTTTATTAAATATCATCTCCACCAAACAGGACAAGCTTGCATCTGTTATAGTTTTGGAGAAAAATGTGTTCATTTCATGTATGCGCGAAATGCCTTAAAAATGGCTTTAAAATGGATTTGGAGCATGGAGACGATTATCTCGGGATTGCAAGATAACCAAACAAAACTTTTAGTGGATTTCTACTTATTTTATTAAATATCATCTCCACCAAACAGGACAAGCTTGCATCTGTTATAGTTTTGGAGAAAAATGTGTTCATTTCATGTATGCGCGAAATGCCTTAAAAATGGCTTTAAAATGGATTTGGAGCATGGAGACGATTATCTCGGGATTGCAAGATAACCAAACAAAACTTTTAGTGGATTTCTACTTATTTTATTAAATATCATCTCCACCAAACAGGACAAGCTTGCATCTGTTATAGTTTTGGAGAAAAATGTGTTCATTTCATGTATGCGCGAAATGCCTTAAAAATGGCTTTAAAATGGATTTGGAGCATGGAGACGATTATCTCGGGATTGCAAGATAACCAAACAAAACTTTTAGTGGATTTCTACTTATTTTATTAAATATCATCTCCACCAAACAGGACAAGCTTGCATCTGTTATAGTTTTGGAGAAAAATGTGTTCATTTCATGTATGCGCGAAATGCCTTAAAAATGGCTTTAAAATGGATTTGGAGCATGGAGACGATTATCTCGGGATTGCAAGATAACCAAACAAAACTTTTAGTGGATTTCTACTTATTTTATTAAATATCATCTCCACCAAACAGGACAAGCTTGCATCTGTTATAGTTTTGGAGAAAAATGTGTTCATTTCATGTATGCGCGAAATGCCTTAAAAATGGCTTTAAAATGGATTTGGAGCATGGAGACGATTATCTCGGGATTGCAAGATAACCAAACAAAACTTTTAGTGGATTTCTACTTATTTTATTAAATATCATCTCCACCAAACAGGACAAGCTTGCATCTGTTATAGTTTTGGAGAAAAATGTGTTCATTTCATGTATGCGCGAAATGCCTTAAAAATGGCTTTAAAATGGATTTGGAGCATGGAGACGATTATCTCGGGATTGCAAGATAACCAAACAAAACTTTTAGTGGATTTCTACTTATTTTATTAAATATCATCTCCACCAAACAGGACAAGCTTGCATCTGTTATAGTTTTGGAGAAAAATGTGTTCATTTCATGTATGCGCGAAATGCCTTAAAAATGGCTTTAAAATGGATTTGGAGCATGGAGACGATTATCTCGGGATTGCAAGATAACCAAACAAAACTTTTAGTGGATTTCTACTTATTTTATTAAATATCATCTCCACCAAACAGGACAAGCTTGCATCTGTTATAGTTTTGGAGAAAAATGTGTTCATTTCATGTATGCGCGAAATGCCTTAAAAATGGCTTTAAAATGGATTTGGAGCATGGAGACGATTATCTCGGGATTGCAAGATAACCAAACAAAACTTTTAGTGGATTTCTACTTATTTTATTAAATATCATCTCCACCAAACAGGACAAGCTTGCATCTGTTATAGTTTTGGAGAAAAATGTGTTCATTTCATGTATGCGCGAAATGCCTTAAAAATGGCTTTAAAATGGATTTGGAGCATGGAGACGATTATCTCGGGATTGCAAGATAACCAAACAAAACTTTTAGTGGATTTCTACTTATTTTATTAAATATCATCTCCACCAAACAGGACAAGCTTGCATCTGTTATAGTTTTGGAGAAAAATGTGTTCATTTCATGTATGCGCGAAATGCCTTAAAAATGGCTTTAAAATGGATTTGGAGCATGGAGACGATTATCTCGGGATTGCAAGATAACCAAACAAAACTTTTAGTGGATTTCTACTTATTTTATTAAATATCATCTCCACCAAACAGGACAAGCTTGCATCTGTTATAGTTTTGGAGAAAAATGTGTTCATTTCATGTATGCGCGAAATGCCTTAAAAATGGCTTTAAAATGGATTTGGAGCATGGAGACGATTATCTCGGGATTGCAAGATAACCAAACAAAACTTTTAGTGGATTTCTACTTATTTTATTAAATATCATCTCCACCAAACAGGACAAGCTTGCATCTGTTATAGTTTTGGAGAAAAATGTGTTCATTTCATGTATGCGCGAAATGCCTTAAAAATGGCTTTAAAATGGATTTGGAGCATGGAGACGATTATCTCGGGATTGCAAGATAACCAAACAAAACTTTTAGTGGATTTCTACTTATTTTATTAAATATCATCTCCACCAAACAGGACAAGCTTGCATCTGTTATAGTTTTGGAGAAAAATGTGTTCATTTCATGTATGCGCGAAATGCCTTAAAAATGGCTTTAAAATGGATTTGGAGCATGGAGACGATTATCTCGGGATTGCAAGATAACCAAACAAAACTTTTAGTGGATTTCTACTTATTTTATTAAATATCATCTCCACCAAACAGGACAAGCTTGCATCTGTTATAGTTTTGGAGAAAAATGTGTTCATTTCATGTATGCGCGAAATGCCTTAAAAATGGCTTTAAAATGGATTTGGAGCATGGAGACGATTATCTCGGGATTGCAAGATAACCAAACAAAACTTTTAGTGGATTTCTACTTATTTTATTAAATATCATCTCCACCAAACAGGACAAGCTTGCATCTGTTATAGTTTTGGAGAAAAATGTGTTCATTTCATGTATGCGCGAAATGCCTTAAAAATGGCTTTAAAATGGATTTGGAGCATGGAGACGATTATCTCGGGATTGCAAGATAACCAAACAAAACTTTTAGTGGATTTCTACTTATTTTATTAAATATCATCTCCACCAAACAGGACAAGCTTGCATCTGTTATAGTTTTGGAGAAAAATGTGTTCATTTCATGTATGCGCGAAATGCCTTAAAAATGGCTTTAAAATGGATTTGGAGCATGGAGACGATTATCTCGGGATTGCAAGATAACCAAACAAAACTTTTAGTGGATTTCTACTTATTTTATTAAATATCATCTCCACCAAACAGGACAAGCTTGCATCTGTTATAGTTTTGGAGAAAAATGTGTTCATTTCATGTATGCGCGAAATGCCTTAAAAATGGCTTTAAAATGGATTTGGAGCATGGAGACGATTATCTCGGGATTGCAAGATAACCAAACAAAACTTTTAGTGGATTTCTACTTATTTTATTAAATATCATCTCCACCAAACAGGACAAGCTTGCATCTGTTATAGTTTTGGAGAAAAATGTGTTCATTTCATGTATGCGCGAAATGCCTTAAAAATGGCTTTAAAATGGATTTGGAGCATGGAGACGATTATCTCGGGATTGCAAGATAACCAAACAAAACTTTTAGTGGATTTCTACTTATTTTATTAAATATCATCTCCACCAAACAGGACAAGCTTGCATCTGTTATAGTTTTGGAGAAAAATGTGTTCATTTCATGTATGCGCGAAATGCCTTAAAAATGGCTTTAAAATGGATTTGGAGCATGGAGACGATTATCTCGGGATTGCAAGATAACCAAACAAAACTTTTAGTGGATTTCTACTTATTTTATTAAATATCATCTCCACCAAACAGGACAAGCTTGCATCTGTTATAGTTTTGGAGAAAAATGTGTTCATTTCATGTATGCGCGAAATGCCTTAAAAATGGCTTTAAAATGGATTTGGAGCATGGAGACGATTATCTCGGGATTGCAAGATAACCAAACAAAACTTTTAGTGGATTTCTACTTATTTTATTAAATATCATCTCCACCAAACAGGACAAGCTTGCATCTGTTATAGTTTTGGAGAAAAATGTGTTCATTTCATGTATGCGCGAAATGCCTTAAAAATGGCTTTAAAATGGATTTGGAGCATGGAGACGATTATCTCGGGATTGCAAGATAACCAAACAAAACTTTTAGTGGATTTCTACTTATTTTATTAAATATCATCTCCACCAAACAGGACAAGCTTGCATCTGTTATAGTTTTGGAGAAAAATGTGTTCATTTCATGTATGCGCGAAATGCCTTAAAAATGGCTTTAAAATGGATTTGGAGCATGGAGACGATTATCTCGGGATTGCAAGATAACCAAACAAAACTTTTAGTGGATTTCTACTTATTTTATTAAATATCATCTCCACCAAACAGGACAAGCTTGCATCTGTTATAGTTTTGGAGAAAAATGTGTTCATTTCATGTATGCGCGAAATGCCTTAAAAATGGCTTTAAAATGGATTTGGAGCATGGAGACGATTATCTCGGGATTGCAAGATAACCAAACAAAACTTTTAGTGGATTTCTACTTATTTTATTAAATATCATCTCCACCAAACAGGACAAGCTTGCATCTGTTATAGTTTTGGAGAAAAATGTGTTCATTTCATGTATGCGCGAAATGCCTTAAAAATGGCTTTAAAATGGATTTGGAGCATGGAGACGATTATCTCGGGATTGCAAGATAACCAAACAAAACTTTTAGTGGATTTCTACTTATTTTATTAAATATCATCTCCACCAAACAGGACAAGCTTGCATCTGTTATAGTTTTGGAGAAAAATGTGTTCATTTCATGTATGCGCGAAATGCCTTAAAAATGGCTTTAAAATGGATTTGGAGCATGGAGACGATTATCTCGGGATTGCAAGATAACCAAACAAAACTTTTAGTGGATTTCTACTTATTTTATTAAATATCATCTCCACCAAACAGGACAAGCTTGCATCTGTTATAGTTTTGGAGAAAAATGTGTTCATTTCATGTATGCGCGAAATGCCTTAAAAATGGCTTTAAAATGGATTTGGAGCATGGAGACGATTATCTCGGGATTGCAAGATAACCAAACAAAACTTTTAGTGGATTTCTACTTATTTTATTAAATATCATCTCCACCAAACAGGACAAGCTTGCATCTGTTATAGTTTTGGAGAAAAATGTGTTCATTTCATGTATGCGCGAAATGCCTTAAAAATGGCTTTAAAATGGATTTGGAGCATGGAGACGATTATCTCGGGATTGCAAGATAACCAAACAAAACTTTTAGTGGATTTCTACTTATTTTATTAAATATCATCTCCACCAAACAGGACAAGCTTGCATCTGTTATAGTTTTGGAGAAAAATGTGTTCATTTCATGTATGCGCGAAATGCCTTAAAAATGGCTTTAAAATGGATTTGGAGCATGGAGACGATTATCTCGGGATTGCAAGATAACCAAACAAAACTTTTAGTGGATTTCTACTTATTTTATTAAATATCATCTCCACCAAACAGGACAAGCTTGCATCTGTTATAGTTTTGGAGAAAAATGTGTTCATTTCATGTATGCGCGAAATGCCTTAAAAATGGCTTTAAAATGGATTTGGAGCATGGAGACGATTATCTCGGGATTGCAAGATAACCAAACAAAACTTTTAGTGGATTTCTACTTATTTTATTAAATATCATCTCCACCAAACAGGACAAGCTTGCATCTGTTATAGTTTTGGAGAAAAATGTGTTCATTTCATGTATGCGCGAAATGCCTTAAAAATGGCTTTAAAATGGATTTGGAGCATGGAGACGATTATCTCGGGATTGCAAGATAACCAAACAAAACTTTTAGTGGATTTCTACTTATTTTATTAAATATCATCTCCACCAAACAGGACAAGCTTGCATCTGTTATAGTTTTGGAGAAAAATGTGTTCATTTCATGTATGCGCGAAATGCCTTAAAAATGGCTTTAAAATGGATTTGGAGCATGGAGACGATTATCTCGGGATTGCAAGATAACCAAACAAAACTTTTAGTGGATTTCTACTTATTTTATTAAATATCATCTCCACCAAACAGGACAAGCTTGCATCTGTTATAGTTTTGGAGAAAAATGTGTTCATTTCATGTATGCGCGAAATGCCTTAAAAATGGCTTTAAAATGGATTTGGAGCATGGAGACGATTATCTCGGGATTGCAAGATAACCAAACAAAACTTTTAGTGGATTTCTACTTATTTTATTAAATATCATCTCCACCAAACAGGACAAGCTTGCATCTGTTATAGTTTTGGAGAAAAATGTGTTCATTTCATGTATGCGCGAAATGCCTTAAAAATGGCTTTAAAATGGATTTGGAGCATGGAGACGATTATCTCGGGATTGCAAGATAACCAAACAAAACTTTTAGTGGATTTCTACTTATTTTATTAAATATCATCTCCACCAAACAGGACAAGCTTGCATCTGTTATAGTTTTGGAGAAAAATGTGTTCATTTCATGTATGCGCGAAATGCCTTAAAAATGGCTTTAAAATGGATTTGGAGCATGGAGACGATTATCTCGGGATTGCAAGATAACCAAACAAAACTTTTAGTGGATTTCTACTTATTTTATTAAATATCATCTCCACCAAACAGGACAAGCTTGCATCTGTTATAGTTTTGGAGAAAAATGTGTTCATTTCATGTATGCGCGAAATGCCTTAAAAATGGCTTTAAAATGGATTTGGAGCATGGAGACGATTATCTCGGGATTGCAAGATAACCAAACAAAACTTTTAGTGGATTTCTACTTATTTTATTAAATATCATCTCCACCAAACAGGACAAGCTTGCATCTGTTATAGTTTTGGAGAAAAATGTGTTCATTTCATGTATGCGCGAAATGCCTTAAAAATGGCTTTAAAATGGATTTGGAGCATGGAGACGATTATCTCGGGATTGCAAGATAACCAAACAAAACTTTTAGTGGATTTCTACTTATTTTATTAAATATCATCTCCACCAAACAGGACAAGCTTGCATCTGTTATAGTTTTGGAGAAAAATGTGTTCATTTCATGTATGCGCGAAATGCCTTAAAAATGGCTTTAAAATGGATTTGGAGCATGGAGACGATTATCTCGGGATTGCAAGATAACCAAACAAAACTTTTAGTGGATTTCTACTTATTTTATTAAATATCATCTCCACCAAACAGGACAAGCTTGCATCTGTTATAGTTTTGGAGAAAAATGTGTTCATTTCATGTATGCGCGAAATGCCTTAAAAATGGCTTTAAAATGGATTTGGAGCATGGAGACGATTATCTCGGGATTGCAAGATAACCAAACAAAACTTTTAGTGGATTTCTACTTATTTTATTAAATATCATCTCCACCAAACAGGACAAGCTTGCATCTGTTATAGTTTTGGAGAAAAATGTGTTCATTTCATGTATGCGCGAAATGCCTTAAAAATGGCTTTAAAATGGATTTGGAGCATGGAGACGATTATCTCGGGATTGCAAGATAACCAAACAAAACTTTTAGTGGATTTCTACTTATTTTATTAAATATCATCTCCACCAAACAGGACAAGCTTGCATCTGTTATAGTTTTGGAGAAAAATGTGTTCATTTCATGTATGCGCGAAATGCCTTAAAAATGGCTTTAAAATGGATTTGGAGCATGGAGACGATTATCTCGGGATTGCAAGATAACCAAACAAAACTTTTAGTGGATTTCTACTTATTTTATTAAATATCATCTCCACCAAACAGGACAAGCTTGCATCTGTTATAGTTTTGGAGAAAAATGTGTTCATTTCATGTATGCGCGAAATGCCTTAAAAATGGCTTTAAAATGGATTTGGAGCATGGAGACGATTATCTCGGGATTGCAAGATAACCAAACAAAACTTTTAGTGGATTTCTACTTATTTTATTAAATATCATCTCCACCAAACAGGACAAGCTTGCATCTGTTATAGTTTTGGAGAAAAATGTGTTCATTTCATGTATGCGCGAAATGCCTTAAAAATGGCTTTAAAATGGATTTGGAGCATGGAGACGATTATCTCGGGATTGCAAGATAACCAAACAAAACTTTTAGTGGATTTCTACTTATTTTATTAAATATCATCTCCACCAAACAGGACAAGCTTGCATCTGTTATAGTTTTGGAGAAAAATGTGTTCATTTCATGTATGCGCGAAATGCCTTAAAAATGGCTTTAAAATGGATTTGGAGCATGGAGACGATTATCTCGGGATTGCAAGATAACCAAACAAAACTTTTAGTGGATTTCTACTTATTTTATTAAATATCATCTCCACCAAACAGGACAAGCTTGCATCTGTTATAGTTTTGGAGAAAAATGTGTTCATTTCATGTATGCGCGAAATGCCTTAAAAATGGCTTTAAAATGGATTTGGAGCATGGAGACGATTATCTCGGGATTGCAAGATAACCAAACAAAACTTTTAGTGGATTTCTACTTATTTTATTAAATATCATCTCCACCAAACAGGACAAGCTTGCATCTGTTATAGTTTTGGAGAAAAATGTGTTCATTTCATGTATGCGCGAAATGCCTTAAAAATGGCTTTAAAATGGATTTGGAGCATGGAGACGATTATCTCGGGATTGCAAGATAACCAAACAAAACTTTTAGTGGATTTCTACTTATTTTATTAAATATCATCTCCACCAAACAGGACAAGCTTGCATCTGTTATAGTTTTGGAGAAAAATGTGTTCATTTCATGTATGCGCGAAATGCCTTAAAAATGGCTTTAAAATGGATTTGGAGCATGGAGACGATTATCTCGGGATTGCAAGATAACCAAACAAAACTTTTAGTGGATTTCTACTTATTTTATTAAATATCATCTCCACCAAACAGGACAAGCTTGCATCTGTTATAGTTTTGGAGAAAAATGTGTTCATTTCATGTATGCGCGAAATGCCTTAAAAATGGCTTTAAAATGGATTTGGAGCATGGAGACGATTATCTCGGGATTGCAAGATAACCAAACAAAACTTTTAGTGGATTTCTACTTATTTTATTAAATATCATCTCCACCAAACAGGACAAGCTTGCATCTGTTATAGTTTTGGAGAAAAATGTGTTCATTTCATGTATGCGCGAAATGCCTTAAAAATGGCTTTAAAATGGATTTGGAGCATGGAGACGATTATCTCGGGATTGCAAGATAACCAAACAAAACTTTTAGTGGATTTCTACTTATTTTATTAAATATCATCTCCACCAAACAGGACAAGCTTGCATCTGTTATAGTTTTGGAGAAAAATGTGTTCATTTCATGTATGCGCGAAATGCCTTAAAAATGGCTTTAAAATGGATTTGGAGCATGGAGACGATTATCTCGGGATTGCAAGATAACCAAACAAAACTTTTAGTGGATTTCTACTTATTTTATTAAATATCATCTCCACCAAACAGGACAAGCTTGCATCTGTTATAGTTTTGGAGAAAAATGTGTTCATTTCATGTATGCGCGAAATGCCTTAAAAATGGCTTTAAAATGGATTTGGAGCATGGAGACGATTATCTCGGGATTGCAAGATAACCAAACAAAACTTTTAGTGGATTTCTACTTATTTTATTAAATATCATCTCCACCAAACAGGACAAGCTTGCATCTGTTATAGTTTTGGAGAAAAATGTGTTCATTTCATGTATGCGCGAAATGCCTTAAAAATGGCTTTAAAATGGATTTGGAGCATGGAGACGATTATCTCGGGATTGCAAGATAACCAAACAAAACTTTTAGTGGATTTCTACTTATTTTATTAAATATCATCTCCACCAAACAGGACAAGCTTGCATCTGTTATAGTTTTGGAGAAAAATGTGTTCATTTCATGTATGCGCGAAATGCCTTAAAAATGGCTTTAAAATGGATTTGGAGCATGGAGACGATTATCTCGGGATTGCAAGATAACCAAACAAAACTTTTAGTGGATTTCTACTTATTTTATTAAATATCATCTCCACCAAACAGGACAAGCTTGCATCTGTTATAGTTTTGGAGAAAAATGTGTTCATTTCATGTATGCGCGAAATGCCTTAAAAATGGCTTTAAAATGGATTTGGAGCATGGAGACGATTATCTCGGGATTGCAAGATAACCAAACAAAACTTTTAGTGGATTTCTACTTATTTTATTAAATATCATCTCCACCAAACAGGACAAGCTTGCATCTGTTATAGTTTTGGAGAAAAATGTGTTCATTTCATGTATGCGCGAAATGCCTTAAAAATGGCTTTAAAATGGATTTGGAGCATGGAGACGATTATCTCGGGATTGCAAGATAACCAAACAAAACTTTTAGTGGATTTCTACTTATTTTATTAAATATCATCTCCACCAAACAGGACAAGCTTGCATCTGTTATAGTTTTGGAGAAAAATGTGTTCATTTCATGTATGCGCGAAATGCCTTAAAAATGGCTTTAAAATGGATTTGGAGCATGGAGACGATTATCTCGGGATTGCAAGATAACCAAACAAAACTTTTAGTGGATTTCTACTTATTTTATTAAATATCATCTCCACCAAACAGGACAAGCTTGCATCTGTTATAGTTTTGGAGAAAAATGTGTTCATTTCATGTATGCGCGAAATGCCTTAAAAATGGCTTTAAAATGGATTTGGAGCATGGAGACGATTATCTCGGGATTGCAAGATAACCAAACAAAACTTTTAGTGGATTTCTACTTATTTTATTAAATATCATCTCCACCAAACAGGACAAGCTTGCATCTGTTATAGTTTTGGAGAAAAATGTGTTCATTTCATGTATGCGCGAAATGCCTTAAAAATGGCTTTAAAATGGATTTGGAGCATGGAGACGATTATCTCGGGATTGCAAGATAACCAAACAAAACTTTTAGTGGATTTCTACTTATTTTATTAAATATCATCTCCACCAAACAGGACAAGCTTGCATCTGTTATAGTTTTGGAGAAAAATGTGTTCATTTCATGTATGCGCGAAATGCCTTAAAAATGGCTTTAAAATGGATTTGGAGCATGGAGACGATTATCTCGGGATTGCAAGATAACCAAACAAAACTTTTAGTGGATTTCTACTTATTTTATTAAATATCATCTCCACCAAACAGGACAAGCTTGCATCTGTTATAGTTTTGGAGAAAAATGTGTTCATTTCATGTATGCGCGAAATGCCTTAAAAATGGCTTTAAAATGGATTTGGAGCATGGAGACGATTATCTCGGGATTGCAAGATAACCAAACAAAACTTTTAGTGGATTTCTACTTATTTTATTAAATATCATCTCCACCAAACAGGACAAGCTTGCATCTGTTATAGTTTTGGAGAAAAATGTGTTCATTTCATGTATGCGCGAAATGCCTTAAAAATGGCTTTAAAATGGATTTGGAGCATGGAGACGATTATCTCGGGATTGCAAGATAACCAAACAAAACTTTTAGTGGATTTCTACTTATTTTATTAAATATCATCTCCACCAAACAGGACAAGCTTGCATCTGTTATAGTTTTGGAGAAAAATGTGTTCATTTCATGTATGCGCGAAATGCCTTAAAAATGGCTTTAAAATGGATTTGGAGCATGGAGACGATTATCTCGGGATTGCAAGATAACCAAACAAAACTTTTAGTGGATTTCTACTTATTTTATTAAATATCATCTCCACCAAACAGGACAAGCTTGCATCTGTTATAGTTTTGGAGAAAAATGTGTTCATTTCATGTATGCGCGAAATGCCTTAAAAATGGCTTTAAAATGGATTTGGAGCATGGAGACGATTATCTCGGGATTGCAAGATAACCAAACAAAACTTTTAGTGGATTTCTACTTATTTTATTAAATATCATCTCCACCAAACAGGACAAGCTTGCATCTGTTATAGTTTTGGAGAAAAATGTGTTCATTTCATGTATGCGCGAAATGCCTTAAAAATGGCTTTAAAATGGATTTGGAGCATGGAGACGATTATCTCGGGATTGCAAGATAACCAAACAAAACTTTTAGTGGATTTCTACTTATTTTATTAAATATCATCTCCACCAAACAGGACAAGCTTGCATCTGTTATAGTTTTGGAGAAAAATGTGTTCATTTCATGTATGCGCGAAATGCCTTAAAAATGGCTTTAAAATGGATTTGGAGCATGGAGACGATTATCTCGGGATTGCAAGATAACCAAACAAAACTTTTAGTGGATTTCTACTTATTTTATTAAATATCATCTCCACCAAACAGGACAAGCTTGCATCTGTTATAGTTTTGGAGAAAAATGTGTTCATTTCATGTATGCGCGAAATGCCTTAAAAATGGCTTTAAAATGGATTTGGAGCATGGAGACGATTATCTCGGGATTGCAAGATAACCAAACAAAACTTTTAGTGGATTTCTACTTATTTTATTAAATATCATCTCCACCAAACAGGACAAGCTTGCATCTGTTATAGTTTTGGAGAAAAATGTGTTCATTTCATGTATGCGCGAAATGCCTTAAAAATGGCTTTAAAATGGATTTGGAGCATGGAGACGATTATCTCGGGATTGCAAGATAACCAAACAAAACTTTTAGTGGATTTCTACTTATTTTATTAAATATCATCTCCACCAAACAGGACAAGCTTGCATCTGTTATAGTTTTGGAGAAAAATGTGTTCATTTCATGTATGCGCGAAATGCCTTAAAAATGGCTTTAAAATGGATTTGGAGCATGGAGACGATTATCTCGGGATTGCAAGATAACCAAACAAAACTTTTAGTGGATTTCTACTTATTTTATTAAATATCATCTCCACCAAACAGGACAAGCTTGCATCTGTTATAGTTTTGGAGAAAAATGTGTTCATTTCATGTATGCGCGAAATGCCTTAAAAATGGCTTTAAAATGGATTTGGAGCATGGAGACGATTATCTCGGGATTGCAAGATAACCAAACAAAACTTTTAGTGGATTTCTACTTATTTTATTAAATATCATCTCCACCAAACAGGACAAGCTTGCATCTGTTATAGTTTTGGAGAAAAATGTGTTCATTTCATGTATGCGCGAAATGCCTTAAAAATGGCTTTAAAATGGATTTGGAGCATGGAGACGATTATCTCGGGATTGCAAGATAACCAAACAAAACTTTTAGTGGATTTCTACTTATTTTATTAAATATCATCTCCACCAAACAGGACAAGCTTGCATCTGTTATAGTTTTGGAGAAAAATGTGTTCATTTCATGTATGCGCGAAATGCCTTAAAAATGGCTTTAAAATGGATTTGGAGCATGGAGACGATTATCTCGGGATTGCAAGATAACCAAACAAAACTTTTAGTGGATTTCTACTTATTTTATTAAATATCATCTCCACCAAACAGGACAAGCTTGCATCTGTTATAGTTTTGGAGAAAAATGTGTTCATTTCATGTATGCGCGAAATGCCTTAAAAATGGCTTTAAAATGGATTTGGAGCATGGAGACGATTATCTCGGGATTGCAAGATAACCAAACAAAACTTTTAGTGGATTTCTACTTATTTTATTAAATATCATCTCCACCAAACAGGACAAGCTTGCATCTGTTATAGTTTTGGAGAAAAATGTGTTCATTTCATGTATGCGCGAAATGCCTTAAAAATGGCTTTAAAATGGATTTGGAGCATGGAGACGATTATCTCGGGATTGCAAGATAACCAAACAAAACTTTTAGTGGATTTCTACTTATTTTATTAAATATCATCTCCACCAAACAGGACAAGCTTGCATCTGTTATAGTTTTGGAGAAAAATGTGTTCATTTCATGTATGCGCGAAATGCCTTAAAAATGGCTTTAAAATGGATTTGGAGCATGGAGACGATTATCTCGGGATTGCAAGATAACCAAACAAAACTTTTAGTGGATTTCTACTTATTTTATTAAATATCATCTCCACCAAACAGGACAAGCTTGCATCTGTTATAGTTTTGGAGAAAAATGTGTTCATTTCATGTATGCGCGAAATGCCTTAAAAATGGCTTTAAAATGGATTTGGAGCATGGAGACGATTATCTCGGGATTGCAAGATAACCAAACAAAACTTTTAGTGGATTTCTACTTATTTTATTAAATATCATCTCCACCAAACAGGACAAGCTTGCATCTGTTATAGTTTTGGAGAAAAATGTGTTCATTTCATGTATGCGCGAAATGCCTTAAAAATGGCTTTAAAATGGATTTGGAGCATGGAGACGATTATCTCGGGATTGCAAGATAACCAAACAAAACTTTTAGTGGATTTCTACTTATTTTATTAAATATCATCTCCACCAAACAGGACAAGCTTGCATCTGTTATAGTTTTGGAGAAAAATGTGTTCATTTCATGTATGCGCGAAATGCCTTAAAAATGGCTTTAAAATGGATTTGGAGCATGGAGACGATTATCTCGGGATTGCAAGATAACCAAACAAAACTTTTAGTGGATTTCTACTTATTTTATTAAATATCATCTCCACCAAACAGGACAAGCTTGCATCTGTTATAGTTTTGGAGAAAAATGTGTTCATTTCATGTATGCGCGAAATGCCTTAAAAATGGCTTTAAAATGGATTTGGAGCATGGAGACGATTATCTCGGGATTGCAAGATAACCAAACAAAACTTTTAGTGGATTTCTACTTATTTTATTAAATATCATCTCCACCAAACAGGACAAGCTTGCATCTGTTATAGTTTTGGAGAAAAATGTGTTCATTTCATGTATGCGCGAAATGCCTTAAAAATGGCTTTAAAATGGATTTGGAGCATGGAGACGATTATCTCGGGATTGCAAGATAACCAAACAAAACTTTTAGTGGATTTCTACTTATTTTATTAAATATCATCTCCACCAAACAGGACAAGCTTGCATCTGTTATAGTTTTGGAGAAAAATGTGTTCATTTCATGTATGCGCGAAATGCCTTAAAAATGGCTTTAAAATGGATTTGGAGCATGGAGACGATTATCTCGGGATTGCAAGATAACCAAACAAAACTTTTAGTGGATTTCTACTTATTTTATTAAATATCATCTCCACCAAACAGGACAAGCTTGCATCTGTTATAGTTTTGGAGAAAAATGTGTTCATTTCATGTATGCGCGAAATGCCTTAAAAATGGCTTTAAAATGGATTTGGAGCATGGAGACGATTATCTCGGGATTGCAAGATAACCAAACAAAACTTTTAGTGGATTTCTACTTATTTTATTAAATATCATCTCCACCAAACAGGACAAGCTTGCATCTGTTATAGTTTTGGAGAAAAATGTGTTCATTTCATGTATGCGCGAAATGCCTTAAAAATGGCTTTAAAATGGATTTGGAGCATGGAGACGATTATCTCGGGATTGCAAGATAACCAAACAAAACTTTTAGTGGATTTCTACTTATTTTATTAAATATCATCTCCACCAAACAGGACAAGCTTGCATCTGTTATAGTTTTGGAGAAAAATGTGTTCATTTCATGTATGCGCGAAATGCCTTAAAAATGGCTTTAAAATGGATTTGGAGCATGGAGACGATTATCTCGGGATTGCAAGATAACCAAACAAAACTTTTAGTGGATTTCTACTTATTTTATTAAATATCATCTCCACCAAACAGGACAAGCTTGCATCTGTTATAGTTTTGGAGAAAAATGTGTTCATTTCATGTATGCGCGAAATGCCTTAAAAATGGCTTTAAAATGGATTTGGAGCATGGAGACGATTATCTCGGGATTGCAAGATAACCAAACAAAACTTTTAGTGGATTTCTACTTATTTTATTAAATATCATCTCCACCAAACAGGACAAGCTTGCATCTGTTATAGTTTTGGAGAAAAATGTGTTCATTTCATGTATGCGCGAAATGCCTTAAAAATGGCTTTAAAATGGATTTGGAGCATGGAGACGATTATCTCGGGATTGCAAGATAACCAAACAAAACTTTTAGTGGATTTCTACTTATTTTATTAAATATCATCTCCACCAAACAGGACAAGCTTGCATCTGTTATAGTTTTGGAGAAAAATGTGTTCATTTCATGTATGCGCGAAATGCCTTAAAAATGGCTTTAAAATGGATTTGGAGCATGGAGACGATTATCTCGGGATTGCAAGATAACCAAACAAAACTTTTAGTGGATTTCTACTTATTTTATTAAATATCATCTCCACCAAACAGGACAAGCTTGCATCTGTTATAGTTTTGGAGAAAAATGTGTTCATTTCATGTATGCGCGAAATGCCTTAAAAATGGCTTTAAAATGGATTTGGAGCATGGAGACGATTATCTCGGGATTGCAAGATAACCAAACAAAACTTTTAGTGGATTTCTACTTATTTTATTAAATATCATCTCCACCAAACAGGACAAGCTTGCATCTGTTATAGTTTTGGAGAAAAATGTGTTCATTTCATGTATGCGCGAAATGCCTTAAAAATGGCTTTAAAATGGATTTGGAGCATGGAGACGATTATCTCGGGATTGCAAGATAACCAAACAAAACTTTTAGTGGATTTCTACTTATTTTATTAAATATCATCTCCACCAAACAGGACAAGCTTGCATCTGTTATAGTTTTGGAGAAAAATGTGTTCATTTCATGTATGCGCGAAATGCCTTAAAAATGGCTTTAAAATGGATTTGGAGCATGGAGACGATTATCTCGGGATTGCAAGATAACCAAACAAAACTTTTAGTGGATTTCTACTTATTTTATTAAATATCATCTCCACCAAACAGGACAAGCTTGCATCTGTTATAGTTTTGGAGAAAAATGTGTTCATTTCATGTATGCGCGAAATGCCTTAAAAATGGCTTTAAAATGGATTTGGAGCATGGAGACGATTATCTCGGGATTGCAAGATAACCAAACAAAACTTTTAGTGGATTTCTACTCTATTTTATTAAATATCATCTCCACCAAACAGGACAAGCTTGCATCTGTTATAGTTTTGGAGAAAAATGTGTTCATTTCATGTATGCGCGAAATGCCTTAAAAATGGCTTTAAAATGGATTTGGAGCATGGAGACGATTATCTCGGGATTGCAAGATAACCAAACAAAACTTTTAGTGGATTTCTACTTATTTTATTAAATATCATCTCCACCAAACAGGACAAGCTTGCATCTGTTATAGTTTTGGAGAAAAATGTGTTCATTTCATGTATGCGCGAAATGCCTTAAAAATGGCTTTAAAATGGATTTGGAGCATGGAGACGATTATCTCGGGATTGCAAGATAACCAAACAAAACTTTTAGTGGATTTCTACTTATTTTATTAAATATCATCTCCACCAAACAGGACAAGCTTGCATCTGTTATAGTTTTGGAGAAAAATGTGTTCATTTCATGTATGCGCGAAATGCCTTAAAAATGGCTTTAAAATGGATTTGGAGCATGGAGACGATTATCTCGGGATTGCAAGATAACCAAACAAAACTTTTAGTGGATTTCTACTTATTTTATTAAATATCATCTCCACCAAACAGGACAAGCTTGCATCTGTTATAGTTTTGGAGAAAAATGTGTTCATTTCATGTATGCGCGAAATGCCTTAAAAATGGCTTTAAAATGGATTTGGAGCATGGAGACGATTATCTCGGGATTGCAAGATAACCAAACAAAACTTTTAGTGGATTTCTACTTATTTTATTAAATATCATCTCCACCAAACAGGACAAGCTTGCATCTGTTATAGTTTTGGAGAAAAATGTGTTCATTTCATGTATGCGCGAAATGCCTTAAAAATGGCTTTAAAATGGATTTGGAGCATGGAGACGATTATCTCGGGATTGCAAGATAACCAAACAAAACTTTTAGTGGATTTCTACTTATTTTATTAAATATCATCTCCACCAAACAGGACAAGCTTGCATCTGTTATAGTTTTGGAGAAAAATGTGTTCATTTCATGTATGCGCGAAATGCCTTAAAAATGGCTTTAAAATGGATTTGGAGCATGGAGACGATTATCTCGGGATTGCAAGATAACCAAACAAAACTTTTAGTGGATTTCTACTTATTTTATTAAATATCATCTCCACCAAACAGGACAAGCTTGCATCTGTTATAGTTTTGGAGAAAAATGTGTTCATTTCATGTATGCGCGAAATGCCTTAAAAATGGCTTTAAAATGGATTTGGAGCATGGAGACGATTATCTCGGGATTGCAAGATAACCAAACAAAACTTTTAGTGGATTTCTACTTATTTTATTAAATATCATCTCCACCAAACAGGACAAGCTTGCATCTGTTATAGTTTTGGAGAAAAATGTGTTCATTTCATGTATGCGCGAAATGCCTTAAAAATGGCTTTAAAATGGATTTGGAGCATGGAGACGATTATCTCGGGATTGCAAGATAACCAAACAAAACTTTTAGTGGATTTCTACTTATTTTATTAAATATCATCTCCACCAAACAGGACAAGCTTGCATCTGTTATAGTTTTGGAGAAAAATGTGTTCATTTCATGTATGCGCGAAATGCCTTAAAAATGGCTTTAAAATGGATTTGGAGCATGGAGACGATTATCTCGGGATTGCAAGATAACCAAACAAAACTTTTAGTGGATTTCTACTTATTTTATTAAATATCATCTCCACCAAACAGGACAAGCTTGCATCTGTTATAGTTTTGGAGAAAAATGTGTTCATTTCATGTATGCGCGAAATGCCTTAAAAATGGCTTTAAAATGGATTTGGAGCATGGAGACGATTATCTCGGGATTGCAAGATAACCAAACAAAACTTTTAGTGGATTTCTACTTATTTTATTAAATATCATCTCCACCAAACAGGACAAGCTTGCATCTGTTATAGTTTTGGAGAAAAATGTGTTCATTTCATGTATGCGCGAAATGCCTTAAAAATGGCTTTAAAATGGATTTGGAGCATGGAGACGATTATCTCGGGATTGCAAGATAACCAAACAAAACTTTTAGTGGATTTCTACTTATTTTATTAAATATCATCTCCACCAAACAGGACAAGCTTGCATCTGTTATAGTTTTGGAGAAAAATGTGTTCATTTCATGTATGCGCGAAATGCCTTAAAAATGGCTTTAAAATGGATTTGGAGCATGGAGACGATTATCTCGGGATTGCAAGATAACCAAACAAAACTTTTAGTGGATTTCTACTTATTTTATTAAATATCATCTCCACCAAACAGGACAAGCTTGCATCTGTTATAGTTTTGGAGAAAAATGTGTTCATTTCATGTATGCGCGAAATGCCTTAAAAATGGCTTTAAAATGGATTTGGAGCATGGAGACGATTATCTCGGGATTGCAAGATAACCAAACAAAACTTTTAGTGGATTTCTACTTATTTTATTAAATATCATCTCCACCAAACAGGACAAGCTTGCATCTGTTATAGTTTTGGAGAAAAATGTGTTCATTTCATGTATGCGCGAAATGCCTTAAAAATGGCTTTAAAATGGATTTGGAGCATGGAGACGATTATCTCGGGATTGCAAGATAACCAAACAAAACTTTTAGTGGATTTCTACTTATTTTATTAAATATCATCTCCACCAAACAGGACAAGCTTGCATCTGTTATAGTTTTGGAGAAAAATGTGTTCATTTCATGTATGCGCGAAATGCCTTAAAAATGGCTTTAAAATGGATTTGGAGCATGGAGACGATTATCTCGGGATTGCAAGATAACCAAACAAAACTTTTAGTGGATTTCTACTTATTTTATTAAATATCATCTCCACCAAACAGGACAAGCTTGCATCTGTTATAGTTTTGGAGAAAAATGTGTTCATTTCATGTATGCGCGAAATGCCTTAAAAATGGCTTTAAAATGGATTTGGAGCATGGAGACGATTATCTCGGGATTGCAAGATAACCAAACAAAACTTTTAGTGGATTTCTACTTATTTTATTAAATATCATCTCCACCAAACAGGACAAGCTTGCATCTGTTATAGTTTTGGAGAAAAATGTGTTCATTTCATGTATGCGCGAAATGCCTTAAAAATGGCTTTAAAATGGATTTGGAGCATGGAGACGATTATCTCGGGATTGCAAGATAACCAAACAAAACTTTTAGTGGATTTCTACTTATTTTATTAAATATCATCTCCACCAAACAGGACAAGCTTGCATCTGTTATAGTTTTGGAGAAAAATGTGTTCATTTCATGTATGCGCGAAATGCCTTAAAAATGGCTTTAAAATGGATTTGGAGCATGGAGACGATTATCTCGGGATTGCAAGATAACCAAACAAAACTTTTAGTGGATTTCTACTTATTTTATTAAATATCATCTCCACCAAACAGGACAAGCTTGCATCTGTTATAGTTTTGGAGAAAAATGTGTTCATTTCATGTATGCGCGAAATGCCTTAAAAATGGCTTTAAAATGGATTTGGAGCATGGAGACGATTATCTCGGGATTGCAAGATAACCAAACAAAACTTTTAGTGGATTTCTACTTATTTTATTAAATATCATCTCCACCAAACAGGACAAGCTTGCATCTGTTATAGTTTTGGAGAAAAATGTGTTCATTTCATGTATGCGCGAAATGCCTTAAAAATGGCTTTAAAATGGATTTGGAGCATGGAGACGATTATCTCGGGATTGCAAGATAACCAAACAAAACTTTTAGGGATTTCTACTTATTTTATTAAATATCATCTCCACCAAACAGGACAAGCTTGCATCTGTTATAGTTTTGGAGAAAAATGTGTTCATTTCATGTATGCGCGAAATGCCTTAAAAATGGCTTTAAAATGGATTTGGAGCATGGAGACGATTATCTCGGGATTGCAAGATAACCAAACAAAACTTTTAGTGGATTTCTACTTATTTTATTAAATATCATCTCCACTAAACAGGACAAGCTTGCATCTGTTATAGTTTTGGAGAAAAATGTGTTCATTTCATGTATGCGCGAAATGCCTTAAAAATGGCTTTAAAATGGATTTGGAGCATGGAGACGATTATCTCGGGATTGCAAGATAACCAAACAAAACTTTTAGTGGATTTCTACTTATTTTATTAAATATCATCTCCACCAAACAGGACAAGCTTGCATCTGTTATAGTTTTGGAGAAAAATGTGTTCATTTCATGTATGCGCGAAATGCCTTAAAAATGGCTTTAAAATGGATTTGGAGCATGGAGACGATTATCTCGGGATTGCAAGATAACCAAACAAAACTTTTAGTGGATTTCTACTTATTTTATTAAATATCATCTCCACCAAACAGGACAAGCTTGCATCTGTTATAGTTTTGGAGAAAAATGTGTTCATTTCATGTATGCGCGAAATGCCTTAAAAATGGCTTTAAAATGGATTTGGAGCATGGAGACGATTATCTCGGGATTGCAAGATAACCAAACAAAACTTTTAGTGGATTTCTACTTATTTTATTAAATATCATCTCCACCAAACAGGACAAGCTTGCATCTGTTATAGTTTTGGAGAAAAATGTGTTCATTTCATGTATGCGCGAAATGCCTTAAAAATGGCTTTAAAATGGATTTGGAGCATGGAGACGATTATCTCGGGATTGCAAGATAACCAAACAAAACTTTTAGTGGATTTCTACTTATTTTATTAAATATCATCTCCACCAAACAGGACAAGCTTGCATCTGTTATAGTTTTGGAGAAAAATGTGTTCATTTCATGTATGCGCGAAATGCCTTAAAAATGGCTTTAAAATGGATTTGGAGCATGGAGACGATTATCTCGGGATTGCAAGATAACCAAACAAAACTTTTAGTGGATTTCTACTTATTTTATTAAATATCATCTCCACCAAACAGGACAAGCTTGCATCTGTTATAGTTTTGGAGAAAAATGTGTTCATTTCATGTATGCGCGAAATGCCTTAAAAATGGCTTTAAAATGGATTTGGAGCATGGAGACGATTATCTCGGGATTGCAAGATAACCAAACAAAACTTTTAGTGGATTTCTACTTATTTTATTAAATATCATCTCCACCAAACAGGACAAGCTTGCATCTGTTATAGTTTTGGAGAAAAATGTGTTCATTTCATGTATGCGCGAAATGCCTTAAAAATGGCTTTAAAATGGATTTGGAGCATGGAGACGATTATCTCGGGATTGCAAGATAACCAAACAAAACTTTTAGTGGATTTCTACTTATTTTATTAAATATCATCTCCACCAAACAGGACAAGCTTGCATCTGTTATAGTTTTGGAGAAAAATGTGTTCATTTCATGTATGCGCGAAATGCCTTAAAAATGGCTTTAAAATGGATTTGGAGCATGGAGACGATTATCTCGGGATTGCAAGATAACCAAAACAAAACTTTTAGTGGATTTCTACTTATTTTATTAAATATCATCTCCACCAAACAGGACAAGCTTGCATCTGTTATAGTTTTGGAGAAAAATGTGTTCATTTCATGTATGCGCGAAATGCCTTAAAAATGGCTTTAAAATGGATTTGGAGCATGGAGACGATTATCTCGGGATTGCAAGATAACCAAACAAAACTTTTAGTGGATTTCTACTTATTTTATTAAATATCATCTCCACCAAACAGGACAAGCTTGCATCTGTTATAGTTTTGGAGAAAAATGTGTTCATTTCATGTATGCGCGAAATGCCTTAAAAATGGCTTTAAAATGGATTTGGAGCATGGAGACGATTATCTCGGGATTGCAAGATAACCAAACAAAACTTTTAGTGGATTTCTACTTATTTTATTAAATATCATCTCCACCAAACAGGACAAGCTTGCATCTGTTATAGTTTTGGAGAAAAATGTGTTCATTTCATGTATGCGCGAAATGCCTTAAAAATGGCTTTAAAATGGATTTGGAGCATGGAGACGATTATCTCGGGATTGCAAGATAACCAAACAAAACTTTTAGTGGATTTCTACTTATTTTATTAAATATCATCTCCACCAAACAGGACAAGCTTGCATCTGTTATAGTTTTGGAGAAAAATGTGTTCATTTCATGTATGCGCGAAATGCCTTAAAAATGGCTTTAAAATGGATTTGGAGCATGGAGACGATTATCTCGGGATTGCAAGATAACCAAACAAAACTTTTAGTGGATTTCTACTTATTTTATTAAATATCATCTCCACCAAACAGGACAAGCTTGCATCTGTTATAGTTTTGGAGAAAAATGTGTTCATTTCATGTATGCGCGAAATGCCTTAAAAATGGCTTTAAAATGGATTTGGAGCATGGAGACGATTATCTCGGGATTGCAAGATAACCAAACAAAACTTTTAGTGGATTTCTACTTATTTTATTAAATATCATCTCCACCAAACAGGACAAGCTTGCATCTGTTATAGTTTTGGAGAAAAATGTGTTCATTTCATGTATGCGCGAAATGCCTTAAAAATGGCTTTAAAATGGATTTGGAGCATGGAGACGATTATCTCGGGATTGCAAGATAACCAAACAAAACTTTTAGTGGATTTCTACTTATTTTATTAAATATCATCTCCACCAAACAGGACAAGCTTGCATCTGTTATAGTTTTGGAGAAAAATGTGTTCATTTCATGTATGCGCGAAATGCCTTAAAAATGGCTTTAAAATGGATTTGGAGCATGGAGACGATTATCTCGGGATTGCAAGATAACCAAACAAAACTTTTAGTGGATTTCTACTTATTTTATTAAATATCATCTCCACCAAACAGGACAAGCTTGCATCTGTTATAGTTTTGGAGAAAAATGTGTTCATTTCATGTATGCGCGAAATGCCTTAAAAATGGCTTTAAAATGGATTTGGAGCATGGAGACGATTATCTCGGGATTGCAAGATAACCAAACAAAACTTTTAGTGGATTTCTACTTATTTTATTAAATATCATCTCCACCAAACAGGACAAGCTTGCATCTGTTATAGTTTTGGAGAAAAATGTGTTCATTTCATGTATGCGCGAAATGCCTTAAAAATGGCTTTAAAATGGATTTGGAGCATGGAGACGATTATCTCGGGATTGCAAGATAACCAAACAAAACTTTTAGTGGATTTCTACTTATTTTATTAAATATCATCTCCACCAAACAGGACAAGCTTGCATCTGTTATAGTTTTGGAGAAAAATGTGTTCATTTCATGTATGCGCGAAATGCCTTAAAAATGGCTTTAAAATGGATTTGGAGCATGGAGACGATTATCTCGGGATTGCAAGATAACCAAACAAAACTTTTAGTGGATTTCTACTTATTTTATTAAATATCATCTCCACCAAACAGGACAAGCTTGCATCTGTTATAGTTTTGGAGAAAAATGTGTTCATTTCATGTATGCGCGAAATGCCTTAAAAATGGCTTTAAAATGGATTTGGAGCATGGAGACGATTATCTCGGGATTGCAAGATAACCAAACAAAACTTTTAGTGGATTTCTACTTATTTTATTAAATATCATCTCCACCAAACAGGACAAGCTTGCATCTGTTATAGTTTTGGAGAAAAATGTGTTCATTTCATGTATGCGCGAAATGCCTTAAAAATGGCTTTAAAATGGATTTGGAGCATGGAGACGATTATCTCGGGATTGCAAGATAACCAAACAAAACTTTTAGTGGATTTCTACTTATTTTATTAAATATCATCTCCACCAAACAGGACAAGCTTGCATCTGTTATAGTTTTGGAGAAAAATGTGTTCATTTCATGTATGCGCGAAATGCCTTAAAAATGGCTTTAAAATGGATTTGGAGCATGGAGACGATTATCTCGGGATTGCAAGATAACCAAACAAAACTTTAGTGGATTTCTACTTATTTTATTAAATATCATCTCCACCAAACAGGACAAGCTTGCATCTGTTATAGTTTTGGAGAAAAATGTGTTCATTTCATGTATGCGCGAAATGCCTTAAAAATGGCTTTAAAATGGATTTGGAGCATGGAGACGATTATCTCGGGATTGCAAGATAACCAAACAAAACTTTTAGTGGATTTCTACTTATTTTATTAAATATCATCTCCACCAAACAGGACAAGCTTGCATCTGTTATAGTTTTGGAGAAAAATGTGTTCATTTCATGTATGCGCGAAATGCCTTAAAAATGGCTTTAAAATGGATTTGGAGCATGGAGACGATTATCTCGGGATTGCAAGATAACCAAACAAAACTTTTAGTGGATTTCTACTTATTTTATTAAATATCATCTCCACCAAACAGGACAAGCTTGCATCTGTTATAGTTTTGGAGAAAAATGTGTTCATTTCATGTATGCGCGAAATGCCTTAAAAATGGCTTTAAAATGGATTTGGAGCATGGAGACGATTATCTCGGGATTGCAAGATAACCAAACAAAACTTTTAGTGGATTTCTACTTATTTTATTAAATATCATCTCCACCAAACAGGACAAGCTTGCATCTGTTATAGTTTTGGAGAAAAATGTGTTCATTTCATGTATGCGCGAAATGCCTTAAAAATGGCTTTAAAATGGATTTGGAGCATGGAGACGATTATCTCGGGATTGCAAGATAACCAAACAAAACTTTTAGTGGATTTCTACTTATTTTATTAAATATCATCTCCACCAAACAGGACAAGCTTGCATCTGTTATAGTTTTGGAGAAAAATGTGTTCATTTCATGTATGCGCGAAATGCCTTAAAAATGGCTTTAAAATGGATTTGGAGCATGGAGACGATTATCTCGGGATTGCAAGATAACCAAACAAAACTTTTAGTGGATTTCTACTTATTTTATTAAATATCATCTCCACCAAACAGGACAAGCTTGCATCTGTTATAGTTTTGGAGAAAAATGTGTTCATTTCATGTATGCGCGAAATGCCTTAAAAATGGCTTTAAAATGGATTTGGAGCATGGAGACGATTATCTCGGGATTGCAATATAACCAAACAAAACGTTTAGTGGATTTCTACTTATTTTATTAAATATCATCTCCACCAAACAGGACAAGCTTGCATCTGTTATAGTTTTGGAGAAAAATGTGTTCATTTCATGTATGCGCGAAATGCCTTAAAAATGGCTTTAAAATGGATTTGGAGCATGGAGACGATTATCTCGGGATTGCAAGATAACCAAACAAAACTTTTAGTGGATTTCTACTTATTTTATTAAATATCATCTCCACCAAACAGGACAAGCTTGCATCTGTTATAGTTTTGGAGAAAAATGTGTTCATTTCATGTATGCGCGAAATGCCTTAAAAATGGCTTTAAAATGGATTTGGAGCATGGAGACGATTATCTCGGGATTGCAAGATAACCAAACAAAACTTTTAGTGGATTTCTACTTATTTTATTAAATATCATCTCCACCAAACAGGACAAGCTTGCATCTGTTATAGTTTTGGAGAAAAATGTGTTCATTTCATGTATGCGCGAAATGCCTTAAAAATGGCTTTAAAATGGATTTGGAGCATGGAGACGATTATCTCGGGATTGCAAGATAACCAAACAAAACTTTTAGTGGATTTCTACTTATTTTATTAAATATCATCCCACCAAACAGGACAAGCTTGTATCTGTTATAGTTTTGGAGAAAAATGTGTTCATTTCATGTATGCGCGAAATGCCTTAAAAATGGCTTTAAAATGGATTTGGAGCATGGAGACGATTATCTCGGGATTGCAAGATAACCAAACAAAACTTTTAGTGGATTTCTACTTATTTTATTAAATATCATCTCCACCAAACAGGACAAGCTTGCATCTGTTATAGTTTTGGAGAAAAATGTGTTCATTTCATGTATGCGCGAAATGCCTTAAAAATGGCTTTAAAATGGATTTGGAGCATGGAGACGATTATCTCGGGATTGCAATATAACCAAACAAAACTTTTAGTGGATTTCTACTTATTTTATTAAATATCATCTCCACCAAACAGGACAAGCTTGCATCTGTTATAGTTTTGGAGAAAAATGTGTTCATTTCATGTATGCGCGAAATGCCTTAAAAATGGCTTTAAAATGGATTTGGAGCATGGAGACGATTATCTCGGGATTGCAAGATAACCAAACAAAACTTTTAGTGGATTTCTACTTATTTTATTAAATATCTCCACCAAACAGGACAAGCTTCTTGCATCTGTTATAGTTTTGGAGAAAAATGTGTTCATTTCATGTATGCGCGAAATGCCTTAGAAATGGCTTTAAAATGGATTTGGAGCATGGAGACGATTATCTCGGGATTGCAAGATAACCAAACAAAACTTTTAGTGGATTTCTACTTATTTTATTAAATATCATCTCCACCAAACAGGACAAGCTTGCATCTGTTATAGTTTTGGAGAAAAATGTGTTCATTTCATTTATGCGCGAAATGCCTTAGAAATGGCTTTAAAATGGATTTGGAGCATGGAGACGATTATCTCGGGATTGCAAGATAACCAAACAAAACTTTTAGTGGATTTCTACTTATTTTATCAAATATCATCTCCACCAAACAGGACAAGCTTGCATCTGTTATAGTTTTGGAGAAAAATGTGTTCATTTCATGTATGCGCGAAATGCCTTAAAAATGGCTTTAAAATGGATTTGGAGCATGGAGACGATTATCTCGGGATTGCAAGATAACCAAACAAAACTTTTAGTGGATTTCTACTTATTTTATTAAATATCATCTCCACCAAACAGGACAAGCTTGCATCTGTTATAGTTTTGGAGAAAAATGTGTTCATTTCATGTATGCGCGAAATGCCTTAAAAATGGCTTTAAAATGGATTTGGAGCATGGAGACGATTATCTCGGGATTGCAAGATAACCAAACAAAACTTTTAGTGGATTTCTACTTATTTTATTAAATATCATCTCCACCAAACAGGACAAGCTTGCATCTGTTATAGTTTTGGAGAAAAATGTGTTCATTTCATGTATGCGCGAAATGCCTTAAAAATGGCTTTAAAATGGATTTGGAGCATGGAGACGATTATCTCGGGATTGCAAGATAACCAAACAAAACTTTTAGTGGATTTCTACTTATTTTATTAAATATCATCTCCACCAAACAGGACAAGCTTGCATCTGTTATAGTTTTGGAGAAAAATGTGTTCATTTCATGTATGCGCGAAATGCCTTAGAAATGGCTTTAAAATGGATTTGGAGCATGGAGACGATTATCTCGGGATTGCAAGATAACCAAACAAAACTTTTAGTGGATTTCTACTTATTTTATTAAATATCATCTCCACCAAACAGGACAAGCTTGCATCTGTTATAGTTTTGGAGAAAAATGTGTTCATTTCATGTATGCGCGAAATGCCTTAAAAATGGCTTTAAAATGGATTTGGAGCATGGAGACGATTATCTCGGGATTGCAATATAACCAAACAAAACGTTTAGTGGATTTCTACTTATTTTATTAAATATCATCTCCACCAAACAGGACAAGCTTGCATCTGTTATAGTTTTGGAGAAAAATGTGTTCATTTCATGTATGCGCGAAATGCCTTAAACATGGCTTTAAAATGGATTTGGAGCATGGAGACGATTATCTCGGGATTGCAAGATAACCAAACAAAACTTTTAGTGGATTTCTACTTATTTTATTAAATATCATCTCCACCAAACAGGACAAGCTTGCATCTGTTATAGTTTTGGAGAAAAATGTGTTCATTTCATGTATGCGCGAAATGCCTTAAAAATGGCTTTAAAATGGATTTGGAGCATGGAGACGATTATCTCGGGATTGCAAGATAACCAAACAAAACTTTTAGTGGATTTCTACTTATTTTATTAAATATCATCTCCACCAAACAGGACAAGCTTGCATCTGTTATAGTTTTGGAGAAAAATGTGTTCATTTCATGTATGCGCGAAATGCCTTAAAAATGGCTTTAAAATGGATTTGGAGCATGGAGACGATTATCTCGGGATTGCAAGATAACCAAACAAAACTTTTAGTGGATTTCTACTTATTTTATTAAATATCTCCACCAATCAGGACAAGCTTGCATCTGTTATAGTTTTGGAGAAAAATGTGTTCATTTCATGTATGCGCGAAATGCCTTAAAAATGGCTTTAAAATGGATTTGGAGCATGGAGACGATTATCTCGGGATTGCAAGATAACCAAACAAAACTTTTAGTGGATTTCTACTTATTTTATTAAATATCTCCACCAAACAGGACAAGCTTCTTGCATCTGTTATAGTTTTGGAGAAAAATGTGTTCATTTCATGTATGCGCGAAATGCCTTAGAAATGGCTTTAAAATGGATTTGGAGCATGGAGACGATTATCTCGGGATTGCAAGATAACCAAACAAAACTTTTAGTGGATTTCTACTTATTTTATTAAATATCATCTCCACCAAACAGGACAAGCTTGCATCTGTTATAGTTTTGGAGAAAAATGTGTTCATTTCATTTATGCGCGAAATGCCTTAGAAATGGCTTTAAAATGGATTTGGAGCATGGAGACGATTATCTCGGGATTGCAAGATAACCAAACAAAACTTTTAGTGGATTTCTACTTATTTTATCAAATATCATCTCCACCAAACAGGACAAGCTTGCATCTGTTATAGTTTTGGAGAAAAATGTGTTCATTTCATGTATGCGCGAAATGCCTTAAAAATGGCTTTAAAATGGATTTGGAGCATGGAGACGATTATCTCGGGATTGCAAGATAACCAAACAAAACTTTTAGTGGATTTCTACTTATTTTATTAAATATCATCTCCACCAAACAGGACAAGCTTGCATCTGTTATAGTTTTGGAGAAAAATGTGTTCATTTCATGTATGCGCGAAATGCCTTAAAAATGGCTTTAAAATGGATTTGGAGCATGGAGACGATTATCTCGGGATTGCAAGATAACCAAACAAAACTTTTAGTGGATTTCTACTTATTTTATTAAATATCATCTCCACCAAACAGGACAAGCTTGCATCTGTTATAGTTTTGGAGAAAAATGTGTTCATTTCATGTATGCGCGAAATGCCTTAAAAATGGCTTTAAAATGGATTTGGAGCATGGAGACGATTATCTCGGGATTGCAAGATAACCAAACAAAACTTTTAGTGGATTTCTACTTATTTTATTAAATATCATCTCCACCAAACAGGACAAGCTTGCATCTGTTATAGTTTTGGAGAAAAATGTGTTAATTTCATGTATGCGCGAAATGCCTTAAAAATGGCTTTAAAATGGATTTGGAGCATGGAGACGATTATCTCGGGATTGCAAGATAACCAAACAAAACTTTTAGTGGATTTCTACTTATTTTATTAAATATCATCTCCACCAAACAGGACAAGCTTGCATCTGTTATAGTTTTGGAGAAAAATGTGTTCATTTCATGTATGCGCGAAATGCCTTAAAAATGGCTTTAAAATGGATTTGGAGCATGGAGACGATTATCTCGGGATTGCAATATAACCAAACAAAACGTTTAGTGGATTTCTACTTATTTTATTAAATATCATCTCCACCAAACAGGACAAGCTTGCATCTGTTATAGTTTTGGAGAAAAATGTGTTCATTTCATGTATGCGCGAAATGCCTTAAAAATGGCTTTAAAATGGATTTGGAGCATGGAGACGATTATCTCGGGATTGCAAGATAACCAAACAAAACTTTTAGTGGATTTCTACTTATTTTATTAAATATCATCTCCACCAAACAGGACAAGCTTGCATCTGTTATAGTTTTGGAGAAAAATGTGTTCATTTCATGTATGCGCGAAATGCCTTAAAAATGGCTTTAAAATGGATTTGGAGCATGGAGACGATTATCTCGGGATTGCAAGATAACCAAACAAAACTTTTAGTGGATTTCTACTTATTTTATTAAATATCATCTCCACCAAACAGGACAAGCTTGCATCTGTTATAGTTTTGGAGAAAAATGTGTTCATTTCATGTATGCGCGAAATGCCTTAAAAATGGCTTTAAAATGGATTTGGAGCATGGAGACGATTATCTCGGGATTGCAAGATAACCAAACAAAACTTTTAGTGGATTTCTACTTATTTTATTAAATATCTCCACCAATCAGGACAAGCTTGCATCTGTTATAGTTTTGGAGAAAAATGTGTTCATTTCATGTATGCGCGAAATGCCTTAAAAATGGCTTTAAAATGGATTTGGAGCATGGAGACGATTATCTCGGGATTGCAAGATAACCAAACAAAACTTTTAGTGGATTTCTACTTATTTTATTAAATATCATCTCCACCAAACAGGACAAGCTTGCATCTGTTATAGTTTTGGAGAAAAATGTGTTCATTTCATGTATGCGCGAAATGCCTTAAAAATGGCTTTAAAATGGATTTGGAGCATGGAGACGATTATCTCGGGATTGCAAGATAACCAAACAAAACTTTTAGTGGATTTCTACTTATTTTATTAAATATCATCTCCACCAAACAGGACAAGCTTGCATCTGTTATAGTTTTGGAGAAAAATGTGTTCATTTCATGTATGCGCGAAATGCCTTAAAAATGGCTTTAAAATGGATTTGGAGCATGGAGACGATTATCTCGGGATTGCAAGATAACCAAACAAAACTTTTAGTGGATTTCTACTTATTTTATTAAATATCATCTCCACCAAACAGGACAAGCTTGCATCTGTTATAGTTTTGGAGAAAAATGTGTTCATTTCATGTATGCGCGAAATGCCTTAAAAATGGCTTTAAAATGGATTTGGAGCATGGAGACGATTATCTCGGGATTGCAAGATAACCAAACAAAACTTTTAGTGGATTTCTACTTATTTTATTAAATATCATCTCCACCAAACAGGACAAGCTTGCATCTGTTATAGTTTTGGAGAAAAATGTGTTCATTTCATGTATGCGCGAAATGCCTTAAAAATGGCTTTAAAATGGATTTGGAGCATGGAGACGATTATCTCGGGATTGCAAGATAACCAAACAAAACTTTTAGTGGATTTCTACTTATTTTATTAAATATCATCTCCACCAAACAGGACAAGCTTGCATCTGTTATAGTTTTGGAGAAAAATGTGTTCATTTCATGTATGCGCGAAATGCCTTAAAAATGGCTTTAAAATGGATTTGGAGCATGGAGACGATTATCTCGGGATTGCAATATAACCAAACAAAACGTTTAGTGGATTTCTACTTATTTTATTAAATATCATCTCCACCAAACAGGACAAGCTTGCATCTGTTATAGTTTTGGAGAAAAATGTGTTCATTTCATGTATGCGCGAAATGCCTTAAAAATGGCTTTAAAATGGATTTGGAGCATGGAGACGATTATCTCGGGATTGCAAGATAACCAAACAAAACTTTTAGTGGATTTCTACTTATTTTATTAAATATCATCTCCACCAAACAGGACAAGCTTGCATCTGTTATAGTTTTGGAGAAAAATGTGTTCATTTCATGTATGCGCGAAATGCCTTAAAAATGGCTTTAAAATGGATTTGGAGCATGGAGACGATTATCTCGGGATTGCAAGATAACCAAACAAAACTTTTAGTGGATTTCTACTTATTTTATTAAATATCATCTCCACCAAACAGGACAAGCTTGCATCTGTTATAGTTTTGGAGAAAAATGTGTTCATTTCATGTATGCGCGAAATGCCTTAAAAATGGCTTTAAAATGGATTTGGAGCATGGAGACGATTATCTCGGGATTGCAAGATAACCAAACAAAACTTTTAGTGGATTTCTACTTATTTTATTAAATATCATCTCCACCAAACAGGACAAGCTTGCATCTGTTATAGTTTTGGAGAAAAATGTGTTCATTTCATGTATGCGCGAAATGCCTTAAAAATGGCTTTAAAATGGATTTGGAGCATGGAGACGATTATCTCGGGATTGCAAGATAACCAAACAAAACTTTTAGTGGATTTCTACTTATTTTATTAAATATCATCTCCACCAAACAGGACAAGCTTGCATCTGTTATAGTTTTGGAGAAAAATGTGTTCATTTCATGTATGCGCGAAATGCCTTAAAAATGGCTTTAAAATGGATTTGGAGCATGGAGACGATTATCTCGGGATTGCAATATAACCAAACAAAACTTTTAGTGGATTTCTACTTATTTTATTAAATATCATCTCCACCAAACAGGACAAGCTTGCATCTGTTATAGTTTTGGAGAAAAATGTGTTCATTTCATGTATGCGCGAAATGCCTTAAAAATGGCTTTAAAATGGATTTGGAGCATGGAGACGATTATCTCGGGATTGCAAGATAACCAAACAAAACTTTTAGTGGATTTCTACTTATTTTATTAAATATCTCCACCAAACAGGACAAGCTTCTTGCATCTGTTATAGTTTTGGAGAAAAATGTGTTCATTTCATGTATGCGCGAAATGCCTTAAAAATGGCTTTAAAATGGATTTGGAGCATGGAGACGATTATCTCGGGATTGCAAGATAACCAAACAAAACTTTTAGTGGATTTCTACTTATTTTATTAAATATCATCTCCACCAAACAGGACAAGCTTGCATCTGTTATAGTTTTGGAGAAAAATGTGTTCATTTCATGTATGCGCGAAATGCCTTAAAAATGGCTTTAAAATGGATTTGGAGCATGGAGACGATTATCTCGGGATTGCAAGATAACCAAACAAAACTTTTAGTGGATTTCTACTTATTTTATTAAATATCATCTCCACCAAACAGGACAAGCTTGCATCTGTTATAGTTTTGGAGAAAAATGTGTTCATTTCATGTATGCGCGAAATGCCTTAAAAATGGCTTTAAAATGGATTTGGAGCATGGAGACGATTATCTCGGGATTGCAAGATAACCAAACAAAACTTTTAGTGGATTTCTACTTATTTTATTAAATATCATCTCCACCAAACAGGACAAGCTTGCATCTGTTATAGTTTTGGAGAAAAATGTGTTCATTTCATGTATGCGCGAAATGCCTTAAAAATGGCTTTAAAATGGATTTGGAGCATGGAGACGATTATCTCGGGATTGCAAGATAACCAAACAAAACTTTTAGTGGATTTCTACTTATTTTATTAAATATCATCTCCACCAAACAGGACAAGCTTGCATCTGTTATAGTTTTGGAGAAAAATGTGTTCATTTCATGTATGCGCGAAATGCCTTAAAAATGGCTTTAAAATGGATTTGGAGCATGGAGACGATTATCTCGGGATTGCAAGATAAACAAACAAAACTTTTAGTGGATTTCTACTTATTTTATTAAATATCATCTCCACCAAACAGGACAAGCTTGCATCTGTTATAGTTTTGGAGAAAAATGTGTTCATTTCATGTATGCGCGAAATGCCTTAAAAATGGCTTTAAAATGGATTTGGAGCATGGAGACGATTATCTCGGGATTGCAATATAACCAAACAAAACGTTTAGTGGATTTCTACTTATTTAATTAAATATCATCTCCACCAAACAGGACAAGCTTGCATCTGTTATAGTTTTGGAGAAAAATGTGTTCATTTCATGTATGCGCGAAATGCCTTAAAAATGGCTTTAAAATGGATTTGGAGCATGGAGACGATTATCTCGGGATTGCAAGATAACCAAACAAAACTTTTAGTGGATTTCTACTTATTTTATTAAATATCATCTCCACCAAACAGGACAAGCTTGCATCTGTTATAGTTTTGGAGAAAAATGTGTTCATTTCATGTATGCGCGAAATGCCTTAAAAATGGCTTTAAAATGGATTTGGAGCATGGAGACGATTATCTCGGGATTGCAAGATAACCAAACAAAACTTTTAGTGGATTTCTACTTATTTTATTAAATATCATCTCCACCAAACAGGACAAGCTTGCATCTGTTATAGTTTTGGAGAAAAATGTGTTCATTTCATGTATGCGCGAAATGCCTTAACAGATGCAAGCTTGTCCTGTTTGGTGGAGATGATATTTAATAAAATAAGTAGAAATCCACTAAAAGTTTTGTTTGGTTATCTTGCAATCCCGAGATAATCGTCTCCATGCTCCAAATCCATTTTAAAGCCATTTTTAAGGCATTTCGCTCATAAATGAAATGAACACATTTTTCTCCAAAACTATAACAGATGCAAGCTTGTCCTGTTTGGTGGAGATGATATTTAATAAAATAAGTAGAAATCCACTAAAAGTTTTGTTTGGTTATCTTGCAATCCCGAGATAATCGTCTCCATGCTCCAAATCCATTTTAAAGCCATTTTTAAGGCATTTCGCGCATACATGAAATGAACACATTTTTCTCCAAAACTATAACTGATGCAAGCTTGTCCTGTTTGGTGGAGATGATATTTAATAAAATAAGTAGAAATCCACTAAAAGTTTTGTTTGGTCATCTTGCAATCCCGAGATAATCGTCTCCATGCTCCAAATCCATTTTAAAGCCATTTTTAAGACATTTCGCGCATACATGAAATGAACACATTTTTCTCCAAAACTATAACAGATGCAAGCTTGTCCTGTTTGGTGGAGATAATATTTAATAAAATAAGTAGAAATCTACTAAAAGTTTCGTTTGTTTATATTGCCATCCTGAGATAATCGTCTCCATGCTCCAAATCCATTTTAAAGCCATTTCAAAGGCATTTTGCGCATACATGAAATGAACACATTTTTCTCCAAAACTATAACACATGCAAGCTTGTCCTGTTTGGTGGAGATGATATTTAATAAAATAAGTAGAAAACCACTAAAAGTTTTGTTTGGTTATCTTGCAATCCCGAGATAATCGTCTCCATGCTCCAAATCCATTTTAAAGCCATTTTTAAGGCATTTCGCGCATACATGAAATGAACACATTTTTCTCCAAAACTATAACAGATGCAAGCTTGTCCTGTTTGGTGGAGATGATATTTAATAAAATAAGTAGAAATCCACTAAAAGTTTTGTTTGGTTATCTTGCAATCCCGAGATAATCGTCTCCATGCTCCAAATCCATTTTAAAGCCATTTCAAAGGCATTTTGCGCATACATGAAATGAACACATTTTTCTCCAAAACTATAACACATGCAAGCTTGTCCTGTTTGGTGGAGATGATATTTATTAAAATAAGTAGAAATCCACTAAAAGTTTTGTTTGGTTATCTTGCAATCCCGAGATAATCGTCTCCATGCTCCAAATCCATTTTAAAGCCATTTTTAAGGCATTTCGCGCATACATGAAATGAACACATTTTTCTCCAAAACTATAACAGATGCAAGCTTGTCCTGTTTGGTGGAGATGATATTTAATAAAATAAGTAGAAATCCACTAAAAGTTTTGTTTGGTTATCTTGCAATCCCGAGATAATCGTCTCCATGCTCCAAATCCATTTTAAAGCCATTTTTAAGGCATTTCGCGCATACATGAAATGAACACATTTTTCTCCAAAACTATAACAGATGCAAGCTTGTCCTGTTTGGTGGAGATGATATTTAATAAAATAAGTAGAAATCCACTAAAAGTTTTGTTTGGTTATCTTGCAATCCCGAGATAATCGTCTCCATGCTCCAAATCCATTTTAAAGCCATTTTTAAGGCATTTCGCGCATACATGAAATGAACACATTTTTCTCCAAAACTATAACAGATGCAAGCTTGTCCTGTTTGGTGGAGATGATATTTAATAAAATAAGTAGAAATCCACTAAAAGTTTTGTTTGGTTATATTGCAATCCCGAGATAATCGTCTTCATGCTCCAAATCCATTTTAAAGCCATTTTTAAGGCATTTCGCGCATACATGAAATGAACACATTTTTCTCCAAAACTATAACAGATGCAAGCTTGTCCTGTTTGGTGGAGATGATATTTAATAAAATAAGTAGAAATCCACTAAAAGTTTTGTTTGGTTATCTTGCAATCCCGAGATAATCGTCTCCATGCTCCAAATCCATTTTAAAGCCATTTTTAAGGCATTTCGCGCATACATGAAATGAACACATTTTTCTCCAAAACTATAACAGATGCAAGCTTGTCCTGTTTGGTGGAGATAATATTTAATAAAATAAGTAGAAATCTACTAAAAGTTTCGTTTGTTTATATTGCCATCCTGAGATAATCGTCTCCATGCTCCAAATCCATTTTAAAGCCATTTCAAAGGCATTTTGCGCATACATCAAATGAACACATTTTTCTCCAAAACTATAACACATGCAAGCTTGTCCTGTTTGGTGGAGATGATGTTTAATAAAATAAGTAGAAATCCACTAAAAGTTTTGTTTGGTTATCTTGCAATCCCGAGATAATCGTCTCCATGCTCCAAATCCATTTTAAAGCCATTTTTAAGGCATTTCGCGCATACATGAAATGAACACATTTTTCTCCAAAACTATAACAGATGCAAGCTTGTCCTGTTTGGTGGAGATGATATTTAATAAAATAAGTAGAAATCCACTAAAAGTTTTGTTTGGTTATCTTGCAATCCCGAGATAATCGTCTCCATGCTCCAAATCCATTTTAAAGCCATTTTTAAGGCATTTCGCGCATACATGAAATGAACACATTTTTCTCCAAAACTATAACAGATGCAAGCTTGTCCTGTTTGGTGGAGATGATATTTAATAAAATAAGTAGAAATCCACTAAAAGTTTTGTTTGGTTATCTTGCAATCCCGAGATAATCGTCTCCATGCTCCAAATCCATTTTAAAGCCATTTTTAAGGCATTTCGCGCATACATGAAATGAACACATTTTTCTCCAAAACTATAACACATGCAAGCTTGTCCTGTTTGGTGGAGATGATATTTAATAAAATAAGTAGAAAACCACTAAAAGTTTTGTTTGGTTATCTTGCAATCCCGAGATAATCGTCTCCATGCTCCAAATCCATTTTAAAGCCATTTTTAAGGCATTTCGCGCATACATGAAATGAACACATTTTTCTCCAAAACTATAACAGATGCAAGCTTGTCCTGTTTGGTGGAGATGATATTTAATAAAATAAGTAGAAATCCACTAAAAGTTTTGTTTGGTTATCTTGCAATCCCGAGATAATCGTCTCCATGCTCCAAATCCATTTTAAAGCCATTTCAAAGGCATTTTGCGCATACATGAAATGAACACATTTTTCTCCAAAACTATAACACATGCAAGCTTGTCCTGTTTGGTGGAGATGATATTTAATAAAATAAGTAGAAATCCACTAAAAGTTTTGTTTGGTTATCTTGCAATCCCGAGATAATCGTCTCCATGCTCCAAATCCATTTAAAGCCATTTTTAAGGCATTTCGCGCATACATGAAATGAACACATTTTTCTCCAAAACTATAACAGATGCAAGCTTGTCCTGTTTGGTGGAGATGATATTTAATAAAATAAGTAGAAATCCACTAAAAGTTTTGTTTGGTTATCTTGCAATCCCGAGATAATCGTCTCCATGCTCCAAATCCATTTTAAAGCCATTTTTAAGGCATTTCGCGCATACATGAAATGAACACATTTTTCTCCAAAACTATAACAGATGCAAGCTTGTCCTGTTTGGTGGAGATGATATTTAATAAAATAAGTAGAAATCCACTAAAAGTTTTGTTTGGTTATCTTGCAATCCCGAGATAATCGTCTCCATGCTCCAAATCCATTTTAAAGCCATTTTTAAGGCATTTCGCGCATACATGAAATGAACACATTTTTCTCCAAAACTATAACAGATGCAAGCTTGTCCTGTTTGGTGGAGATGATATTTAATAAAATAAGTAGAAATCCACTAAAAGTTTTGTTTGGTTATATTGCAATCCCGAGATAATCGTCTCCATGCTCCAAATCCATTTTAAAGCCATTTTTAAGGCATTTCGCGCATACATGAAATGAACACATTTTTCTCCAAAACTATAACAGATGCAAGCTTGTCCTGTTTGGTGGAGATGATATTTAATAAAATAAGTAGAAATCCACTAAAAGTTTTGTTTGGTTATCTTGCAATCCCGAGATAATCGTCTCCATGCTCCAAATCCATTTTAAAGCCATTTTTAAGGCATTTCGCGCATACATGAAATGAACACATTTTTCTCCAAAACTATAACAGATGCAAGCTTGTCCTGTTTGGTGGAGATGATATTTAATAAAATAAGTAGAAATCCACTAAAAGTTTTGTTTGGTTATCTTGCAATCCCGAGATAATCGTCTCCATGCTCCAAATCCATTTTAAAGCCATTTTTAAGGCTTTTCGCGCATACATGAAATGAACACATTTTTCTCCAAAACTATAACAGATGCAAGCTTGTCCTGTTTGGTGGAGATAATATTTAATAAAATAAGTAGAAATCTACTAAAAGTTTCGTTTGTTTATATTGCCATCCTGAGATAATCGTCTCCATGCTCCAAATCCATTTTAAAGCCATTTCAAAGGCATTTTGCGCATACATGAAATGAACACATTTTTCTCCAAAACTATAACACATGCAAGCTTGTCCTGTTTGGTGGAGATGATATTTAATAAAATAAGTAGAAATCCACTAAAAGTTTTGTTTGGTTATCTTGCAATCCCGAGATAATCGTCTCCATGCTCCAAATCCATTTTAAAGCCATTTTTAAGGCATTTCGCGCATACATGAAATGAACACATTTTTCTCCAAAACTATAACAGATGCAAGCTTGTCCTGTTTGGTGGAGATGATATTTAATAAAATAAGTAGAAATCCATCAAAAGTTTTGTTTGGTTATCTTGCAATCCCGAGATAATCGTCTCCATGCTCCAAATCCATTTTAAAGCCATTTTTAAGGCATTTCGCGCATACATGAATTGAACACATTTTTCTCCAAAACTATAACAGATGCAAGCTTGTCCTGTTTGGTGGAGATGATATTTAATAAAATAAGTAGAAATCCACTAAAAGTTTTGTTTGGTTATCTTGCAATCCCGAGATAATCGTCTCCATGCTCCAAATCCATTTTAAAGCCATTTTTAAGGCATTTCGCGCATACATGAAATGAACACATTTTTCTCCAAAACTATAACAGATGCAAGCTTGTCCTGTTTGGTGGAGATGATATTTAATAAAATAAGTAGAAATCCACTAAAAGTTTTGTTTGGTTATCTTGCAATCCCGAGATAATCGTCTCCATGCTCCAAATCCATTTTAAAGCCATTTTTAAGGCATTTCGCGCATACATGAAATGAACACATTTTTCTCCAAAACTATAACAGATGCAAGCTTGTCCTGTTTGGTGGAGATGATATTTAATAAAATAAGTAGAAATCCACTAAAAGTTTTGTTTGGTTATCTTGCAATCCCGAGATAATCGTCTCCATGCTCCAAATCCATTTTAAAGCCATTTCAAAGGCATTTTGCGCATACATGAAATGAACACATTTTTCTCCAAAACTATAACACATGCAAGCTTGTCCTGTTTGGTGGAGATGATATTTAATAAAATAAGTAGAAATCCACTAAAAGTTTTGTTTGGTTATCTTGCAATCCCGAGATAATCGTCTCCATGCTCCAAATCCATTTTAAAGCCATTTTTAAGGCATTTCGCGCATACATGAAATGAACACATTTTTCTCCAAAACTATAACAGATGCAAGCTTGTCCTGTTTGGTGGAGATGATATTTAATAAAATAAGTAGAAATCCACTAAAAGTTTTGTTTGGTTATCTTGCAATCCCGAGATAATCGTCTCCATGCTTTAAATCCATTTTAAAGCCATTTTTAAGGCATTTCGCGCATACATGAAATGAACACATTTTTCTCCAAAACTATAACAGATGAAAGCTTGTCCTGTTTGGTGGAGATGATATTTAATAAAATAAGTAGAAATCCACTAAAAGTTTTGTTTGGTTATCTTGCAATCCCGAGATAATCGTCTCCATGCTCCAAATCCATTTTAAAGCCATTTCAAGGCATTTCGCGCATACATGAAATGAACACATTTTTCTCCAAAACTATAACAGATGCAAGCTTGTCCTGTTTGGTGGAGATGATATTTAATAAAATAAGTAGAAATCCACTAAAAGTTTTGTTTGGTTATCTTGCAATCCCGAGATAATCGTCTCCATGCTCCAAATCCATTTTAAAGCCATTTTTAAGGCATTTCGCGCATACATGAAATGAACACATTTTTCTCCAAAACTATAACAGATGCAAGCTTGTCCTGTTTGGTGGAGATGATATTTAATAAAATAAGTAGAAATCCACTAAAAGTTTTGTTTGGTTATCTTGCAATCCCGAGATAATCGTTTCCATGCTCCAAATCCATTTTAAAGCCATTTTTAAGGCATTTCGCGCATACATGAAATGAACACATTTTTCTCCAAAACTATAACAGATGCAAGCTTGTCCTGTTTGGTGGAGATGATATTTAATAAAATAAGTAGAAATCCACTAAAAGTTTTGTTTGGTTATCTTGCAATCCCGAGATAATCGTCTCCATGCTCCAAATCCATTTTAAAGCCATTTTTAAGGCATTTCGCGCATACATGAAATGAACACATTTTTCTCCAAAACTATAACAGATGCAAGCTTGTCCTGTTTGGTGGAGATGATATTTAATAAAATAAGTAGAAATTAACTAAAAGTTTTGTTTGGTTATCTTGCAATCCCGAGATAATCGTCTCCATGCTCCAAATCCATTTTAAAGCCATTTTTAAGGCATTTCGCGCATACATGAAATGAACACATTTTTCTCCAAAACTATAACAGATGCAAGCTTGTCCTGTTTGGTGGAGATAATATTTAATAAAATAAGTAGAAATCTACTAAAAGTTTCGTTTGTTTATATTGCCATCCTGAGATAATCGTCTCCATGCTCCAAATCCATTTTAAAGCCATTTCAAAGGCATTTTGCGCATACATGAAATGAACACATTTTTCTCCAAAACTATAACACATGCAAGCTTGTCCTGTTTGGTGGAGATGATATTTAATAAAATAAGTAGAAATCTACTAAAAGTTTCGTTTGTTTATATTGCCATCCTGAGATAATCGTCTCCATGCTCCAAATCCATTTTAAAGCCATTTCAAAGGCATTTTGCGCATACATGAAATGAACACATTTTTCTCCAAAACTATAACACATGCAAGCTTGTCCTGTTTGGTGGAGATGATATTTAATAAAATAAGTAGAAATCCACTAAAAGTTTTGTTTGGTTATCTTGCAATCCCGAGATAATCGTCTCCATGCGCCAAATCCATTTTAAAGCCATTTTTAAGGCATTTCGCGCATACATGAAATGAACACATTTTTCTCCAAAACTATAACAGATGCAAGCTTGTCCTGTTTGGTGGAGATGATATTTATTAAAATAAGTAGAAATCCACTAAAAGTTTTGTTTGGTTATCTTGCAATCCCGAGATAATCGTCTCCATGCTCCAAATCCATTTTAAAGCCATTTTTAAGGCATTTCGCGCATACATGAAATGAACACATTTTTCTCCAAAACTATAACAGATGCAAGCTTGTCCTGTTTGGTGGAGATGATATTTAATAAAATAAGTAGAAATCCACTAAAAGTTTTGTTTGGTTATCTTGCAATCCCGAGATAATCGTCTCCATGCTCCAAATCCATTTTAAAGCCATTTTTAAGGCATTTCGCGCATACATGAAATGAACACATTTTTCTCCAAAACTATAACAGATGCAAGCTTGTCCTGTTTGGTGGAGATGATATTTAATAAAATAAGTAGAAATCCACTAAAAGTTTTGTTTGGTTATCTTGCAATCCCGAGATAATCGTCTCCATGCTCCAAATCCATTTTAAAGCCATTTCAAAGGCATTTTGCGCATACATGAAATGAACACATTTTTCTCCAAAACTATAACACATGCAAGCTTGTCCTGTTTGGTGGAGATGATATTTAATAAAATAAGTAGAAATCCACTAAAAGTTTTGTTTGGTTATCTTGCAATCCCGAGATAATCGTCTCCATGCTCCAAATCCATTTTAAAGCCATTTTTAAGGCATTTCGCGCATACATGAAATGAACACATTTTTCTCCAAAAGTATAACAGATGCAAGCTTGTCCTGTTTGGTGGAGATGATATTTAATAAAATAAGTAGAAATCCACTAAAAGTTTTGTTTGGTTATCTTGCAATCCCGAGATAATCGTCTCCATGCTCCAAATCCATTTTAAAGCCATTTTTAAGGCATTTCGCGCATACATGAAATGAACACATTTTTCTCCAAAACTATAACAGATGCAAGCTTGTCCTGTTTGGTGGAGATGATATTTAATAAAATAAGTAGAAATCCACTAAAAGTTTTGTTTGGTTATCTTGCAATCCCGAGACAATCGTCTCCATGCTCCAAATCCATTTTAAAGCCATTTTTAAGGCATTTCGCGCATACATGAAATGAACACATTTTTCTCCAAAACTATAACAGATGCAAGCTTGTCCTGTTTGGTGGAGATGATATTTAATAAAATAAGTAGAAATCCACTAAAAGTTTTGTTTGGTTATCTTGCAATCCCGAGATAATCGTCTCCATGCTCCAAATCCATTTTAAAGCCATTTCAAAGGCATTTTGCGCATACATGAAATGAACACATTTTTCTCCAAAACTATAACACATGCAAGCTTGTCCTGTTTGATGGAGATGATATTTAATAAAATAAGTAGAAATCCACTAAAAGTTTTGTTTGGTTATCTTGCAATCCCGTGATAATCGTCTCCATGCTCCAAATCCATTTTAAAGCCATTTTTAAGGCATTTCGCGCATACATGAAATGAACACATTTTTCTCCAAAACTATAACAGATGCAAGCTTGTCCTGTTTGGTGGAGATGATATTTAATAAAATAAGTAGAAATCCACTAAAAGTTTTGTTTGGTTATCTTGCAATCCCGAGATAATCGTCTCCATGCTCCAAATCCATTTTAAAGCCATTTTTAAGGCATTTCGCGCATACATGAAATGAACACATTTTTCTCCAAAACTATAACAGATGCAAGCTTGTCCTGTTTGGTGGAGATGATATTTAATAAAATAAGTAGAAATCCACTAAAAGTTTTGTTTGGTTATCTTGCAATCCCGAGATAATCGTCTCCATGCTCCAAATCCATTTTAAAGCCATTTTTAAGGCATTTCGCGCATACATGAAATGAACACATTTTTCTTCAAAACTATAACAGATGCAAGCTTGTCCTGTTTGGTGGAGATGATATTTAATAAAATAAGTAGAAATCCACTAAAAGTTTTGTTTGGTTATCTTGCAATCCCGAGATAATCGTCTCCATGCTCCAAATCCATTTTAAAGCCATTTTTAAGGCATTTCGCGCATACATGAAATGAACACATTTTTCTCCAAAACTATAACAGATGCAAGCTTGTCCTGTTTGGTGGAGATGATATTTAATAAAATAAGTAGAAATCCACTAAAAGTTTTGTTTGGTTATCTTGCAATCCCGAGATAATCGTCTCCATGCTCCAAATCAATTTTAAAGCCATTTTTAAGGCATTTCGCGCATACATGAAATGAACACATTTTTCTCCAAAACTATAACAGATGCAAGCTTGTCCTGTTTGGTGGAGATGATATTTAATAAAATAAGTAGAAATCCACTAAAAGTTTTGTTTGGTTATCTTGCAATCCCGAGATAATCGTCTCCATGCTCCAAATCCATTTTAAAGCCATTTTTAAGGCATTTCGCGCATACATGAAATGAACACATTTTTCTCCAAAACTATAACAGATGCAAGCTTGTCCTGTTTGGTGGAGATGATATTTAATAAAATAAGTAGAAATCCACTAAAAGTTTTGTTTGGTTATCTTGCAATCCCGAGATAATCGTCTCCATGCTCCAAATCCATTTTAAAGCCATTTTTAAGGCATTTCGCGCATACATGAAATGAACACATTTTTCTCCAAAACTATAACAGATGCAAGCTTGTCCTGTTTGGTGGAGATGATATTTAATAAAATAAGTAGAAATCCACTAAAAGTTTTGTTTGGTTATCTTGCAATCCCGAGATAATCGTCTCCATGCTCCAAATCCATTTTAAAGCCATTTTTAAGGCATTTCGCGCATACATGAAATGAACACATTTTTCTCCAAAACTATAACAGATGCAAGCTTGTCCTGTTTGGTGGAGATGATATTTAATAAAATAAGTAGAAATTAACTAAAAGTTTTGTTTGGTTATCTTGCAATCCCGAGATAATCGTCTCCATGCTCCAAATCCATTTTAAAGCCATTTTTAAGGCATTTCGCGCATACATGAAATGAACACATTTTTCTCCAAAACTATAACAGATGCAAGCTTGTCCTGTTTGGTGGAGATGATATTTAATAAAATAAGTAGAAATTAACTAAAAGTTTTGTTTGGTTATCTTGCAATCCCGAGATAATCGTCTCCATGCTCCAAATCCATTTTAAAGCCATTTTTAAGGCATTTCGCGCATACATGAAATGAACACATTTTTCTCCAAAACTATAACAGATGCAAGCTTGTCCTGTTTGGTGGAGATGATATTTAATAAAATAAGTAGAAATCCACTAAAAGTTTTGTTTGGTTATCTTGCAATCCCGAGATAATCGTCTCCATGCTCCAAATCCATTTTAAAGCCATTTCAAAGGCATTTTGCGCATACATGAAATGAACACATTTTTCTCCAAAACTATAACACATGCAAGCTTGTCCTGTTTGGTGGAGATGATATTTATTAAAATAAGTAGAAATCCACTAAAAGTTTTGTTTGGTTATCTTGCAATCCCGAGATAATCGTCTCCATGCTCCAAATCCATTTTAAAGCCATTTTTAAGGCATTTCGCGCATACATGAAATGAACACATTTTTCTCCAAAACTATAACAGATGCAAGCTTGTCCTGTTTGGTGGAGATGATATTTAATAAAATAAGTAGAAATCCACTAAAAGTTTTGTTTGGTTATCTTGCAATCCCGAGATAATCGTCTCCATGCTCCAAATCCATTTTAAAGCCATTTTTAAGGCATTTCGCGCATACATGAAATGAACACATTTTTCTCCAAAACTATACCAGATGCAAGCTTGTCCTGTTTGGTGGAGATGATATTTAATAAAATAAGTAGAAATCCACTAAAAGTTTTGTTTGGTTATCTTGCAATCCCGAGATAATCGTCTCCATGCTCCAAATCCATTTTAAAGCCATTTTTAAGGCATTTCGCGCATACATGAAATGAACACATTTTTCTCCAAAACTATAACAGATGCAAGCTTGTCCTGTTTGGTGGAGATGATATTTAATAAAATAAGTAGAAATCCACTAAAAGTTTTGTTTGGTTATCTTGCAATCCCGAGATAATCGTCTCCATGCTCCAAATCCATTTTAAAGCCATTTTTAAGGCATTTCGTGCATACATGAAATGAGCACATTTTTCTTCAAAACTATAACAGATGCAAGCTTGTCCTGTTTGGTGGAGATGATATTTAATAAAATAAGTAGAAATCCACTAAAAGTTTTGTTTGGTTATCTTGCAATCCCGAGATAATCGTCTCCATGCTCCAAATCCATTTTAAAGCCATTTTTAAGGCATTTCGCGCATACATGAAATGAACACATTTTTCTCCAAAACTATAACAGATGCAAGCTTGTCCTGTTTGGTGGAGATGATATTTAATAAAATAAGTAGAAATCCACTAAAAGTTTTGTTTGGTTATCTTGCAATCCCGAGATAATCGTCTCCATGCTCCAAATCCATTTTAAAGCCATTTTTAAGGCATTTCGCGCATACATGAAATGAACACATTTTTCTCCAAAACTATAACACATGCAAGCGTGTCCTGTTTGGTGGAGATGATATTTAATAAAATAAGTAGAAATCCACTAAAAGTTTTGTTTGGTTATCTTGCAATCCCGAGATAATCGTCTCCATGCTCCAAATCCATTTTAAAGCCATTTTTAAGGCATTTCGCGCATACATGAAATGAACACATTTTTCTCCAAAACTATAACAGATGCAAGCTTGTCCTGTTTGGTGGAGATGATATTTAATAAAATAAGTAGAAATCCACTAAAAGTTTTGTTTGGTTATCTTGCAATCCCGAGATAATCGTCTCCATGCTCCAAATCCATTTTAAAGCCATTTTTAAGGCATTTCGCGCATACATGAAATGAACACATTTTTCTCCAAAACTATAACAGATGCAAGCTTGTCCTGTTTGGTGGAGATGATATTTAATAAAATAAGTAGAAATCCACTAAAAGTTTTGTTTGGTTATATTGCAATCCCGAGATAATCGTCTCCATGCTCCAAATCCATTTTAAAGCCATTTTTAAGGCATTTCGCGCATACATGAAATGAACACATTTTTCTCCAAAACTATAACAGATGCAAGCTTGTCCTGTTTGGTGGAGATAATATTTAATAAAATAAGTAGAAATCTACTAAATGTTTCGTTTGTTTATATTGCCATCCTGAGATAATCGTCTCCATGCTCCAAATCCATTTTAAAGCCATTTCAAAGGCATTTTGCGCATACATGAAATGAACACATTTTTCTCCAAAACTATAACACATGCAAGCTTGTCCTGTTTGGTGGAGATGATATTTAATAAAATAAGTAGAAATCCACTAAAAGTTTTGTTTGGTTATCTTGCAATCCCGAGATAATCGTCTCCATGCTCCAAATCCATTTTAAAGCCATTTTTAAGGCATTTCGCGCATACATGAAATGAACACATTTTTCTCCAAAACTATAACAGATGCAAGCTTGTCCTGTTTGGTGGAGATGATATTTAATAAAATAAGTAGAAATCCACTAAAAGTTTTGTTTGGTTATCTTGCAATCCCGAGATAATCGTCTCCATGCTCCAAATCCATTTTAAAGCCATTTTTAAGGCATTTCGCGCATACATGAAATGAACACATTTTTCTCCAAAACTATAACAGATGCAAGCTTGTCCTGTTTGGTGGAGATGATATTTAATAAAATAAGTAGAAATCCACTAAAAGTTTTGTTTGGTTATCTTGCAATCCCGAGATAATCGTCTCCATGCTCCAAATCCATTTTAAAGCCATTTTTAAGGCATTTCGCGCATACATGAAATGAACACATTTTTCTCCAAAACTATAACAGATGCAAGCTTGTCCTGTTTGGTGGAGATGATATTTAATAAAATAAGTAGAAATCCACTAAAAGTTTTGTTTGGTTATATTGCAATCCCGAGATAATCGTCTCCATGCTCCAAATCCATTTTAAAGCCATTTTTAAGGCATTTCGCGCATACATGAAATGAACACATTTTTCTCCAAAACTATAACAGATGCAAGCTTGTCCTGTTTGGTGGAGATGATATTTAATAAAATAAGTAGAAATCCACTAAAAGTTTTGTTTGGTTATCTTGCAATCCCGAGATAATCGTCTTCATGCTCCAAATCCATTTTAAAGCCATTTTTAAGGCATTTCGCGCATACATGAAATGAACACATTTTTCTCCAAAACTATAACAGATGCAAGCTTGTCCTGTTTGGTGGAGATAATATTTAATAAAATAAGTAGAAATCTACTAAATGTTTCGTTTGTTTATATTGCCATCCTGAGATAATCGTCTCCATGCTCCAAATCCATTTTAAAGCCATTTCAAAGGCATTTTGCGCATACATGAAATGAACACATTTTTCTCCAAAACTATAACACATGCAAGCTTGTCCTGTTTGGTGGAGATGATATTTAATAAAATAAGTAGAAATCCACTAAAAGTTTTGTTTGGTTATCTTGCAATCCCGAGATAATCGTCTCCATGCTCCAAATCCATTTTAAAGCCATTTTTAAGGCATTTCGCGCATACATGAAATGAACACATTTTTCTCCAAAACTATAACAGATGCAAGCTTGTCCTGTTTGGTGGAGATGATATTTAATAAAATAAGTAGAAATCCACTAAAAGTTTTGTTTGGTTATCTTGCAATCCCGAGATAATCGTCTCCATGCTCCAAATCCATTTTAAAGCCATTTTTAAGGCATTTCGCGCATACATGAAATGAACACATTTTTCTCCAAAACTATAACAGATGCAAGCTTGTCCTGTTTGGTGGAGATGATATTTAATAAAATAAGTAGAAATCCACTAAAAGTTTTGTTTGGTTATCTTGCAATCCCGAGATAATCGTCTCCATGCTCCAAATCCATTTTAAAGCCATTTTTAAGGCATTTCGCGCATACATGAAATGAACACATTTTTCTCCAAAACTATAACAGATGCAAGCTTGTCCTGTTTGGTGGAGATGATATTTAATAAAATAAGTAGAAATCCACTAAAAGTTTTGTTTGGTTATATTGCAATCCCGAGATAATCGTCTCCATGCTCCAAATCCATTTTAAAGCCATTTTTAAGGCATTTCGCGCATACATGAAATGAACACATTTTTCTCCAAAACTATAACAGATGCAAGCTTGTCCTGTTTGGTGGAGATGATATTTAATAAAATAAGTAGAAATCCACTAAAAGTTTTGTTTGGTTATCTTGCAATCCCGAGATAATCGTCTTCATGCTCCAAATCCATTTTAAAGCCATTTTTAAGGCATTTCGCGCATACATGAAATGAACACATTTTTCTCCAAAACTATAACAGATGCAAGCTTGTCCTGTTTGGTGGAGATAATATTTAATAAAATAAGTAGAAATCTACTAAATGTTTCGTTTGTTTATATTGCCATCCTGAGATAATCGTCTCCATGCTCCAAATCCATTTTAAAGCCATTTCAAAGGCATTTTGCGCATACATGAAATGAACACATTTTTCTCCAAAACTATAACACATGCAAGCTTGTCCTGTTTGGTGGAGATGATATTTAATAAAATAAGTAGAAATCCACTAAAAGTTTTGTTTGGTTATCTTGCAATCCCGAGATAATCGTCTCCATGCTCCAAATCCATTTTAAAGCCATTTTTAAGGCATTTCGCGCATACATGAAATGAACACATTTTTCTCCAAAACTATAACAGATGCAAGCTTGTCCTGTTTGGCGGAGATGATATTTAATAAAATAAGTAGAAATCCACTAAAAGTTTTGTTTGGTTATCTTGCAATCCCGAGATAATCGTCTCCATGCTCCAAATCCATTTTAAAGCCATTTTTAAGGCATTTCGCGCATACATGAAATGAACACATTTTTCTCCAAAACTATAACAGATGCAAGCTTGTCCTGTTTGGTGGAGATGATATTTAATAAAATAAGTAGAAATCCACTAAAAGTTTTGTTTGGTTATCTTGCAATCCCGAGATAATCGTCTCGATGCTCCAAATCCATTTTAAAGCCATTTTTAAGGCATTTCGCGCATACATGAAATGAACACATTTTTCTCCAAAACTATAACAGATGCAAGCTTGTCCTGTTTGGTGGAGATGATATTTAATAAAATAAGTAGAAATCCACTAAAAGTTTTGTTTGGTTATCTTGCAATCCCGAGATAATCGTCTCCATGCTCCAAATCCATTTTAAAACCATTTCAAAGGCATTTTGCGCATACATGAAATGAACACATTTTTCTCCAAAACTATAACACATGCAAGCTTGTCCTGTTTGGTGGAGATGATATTTAATAAAATAAGTAGAAATCCACTAAAAGTTTTGTTTGGTTATCTTGCAATCCCGAGATAATCGTCTCCATGCTCCAAATCCATTTTAAAGCCATTTTTAAGGCATTTCGCGCATACATGAAATGAACACATTTTTCTCCAAAACTATAACAGATGCAAGCTTGTCCTGTTTGGTGGAGATGATATTTAATAAAATAAGTAGAAATCCACTAAAAGTTTGGTTTGGTTATCTTGCAATCCCGAGATAATCGTCTCCATGCTCCAAATCCATTTTAAAGCCATTTTTAAGGCATTTCGCGCATACATGAAATGAACACATTTTTCTCCAAAACTATAACAGATGCAAGCTTGTCCTGTTTGGTGGAGATGATATTTAATAAAATAAGTAGAAATCCACTAAAATTTTTGTTTGGTTATCTTGCAATCCCGAGATAATCGTCTCCATGCTCCAAATCCATTTTAAAGCCATTTTTAAGGCATTTCGCGCATACATGAAATGAACACATTTTTCTCCAAAACTATAACAGATGCAAGCTTGTCCTGTTTGGTGGAGATGATATTTAATAAAATAAGTAGAAATCCACTAAAAGTTTTGTTTGGTTATATTGCAATCCCGAGATAATCGTCTCCATGCTCCAAATCCATTTTAAAGCCATTTTTAAGGCATTTCGCGCATACATGAAATGAACACATTTTTCTCCAAAACTATAACAGATGCAAGCTTGTCCTGTTTGGTGGAGATGATATTTAATAAAATAAGTAGAAATCCACTAAAAGTTTTGTTTGGTTATCTTGCAATCCCGAGATAATCGTCTCCATGCTCCAAATCCATTTTAAAGCCATTTTTAAGGCATTTCGCGCATACATGAAATGAACACATTTTTCTCCAAAACTATAACAGATGCAAGCTTGTCCTGTTTGGTGGAGATGATATTTAATAAAATAAGTAGAAATCCACTAAAAGTTTTGTTTGGTTATCTTGCAATCCCGAGATAATCGTCTCCATGCTCCAAATCCATTTTAAAGCCATTTTTAAGGCATTTCGCGCATACATGAAATGAACACATTTTTCTCCAAAACTATAACAGATGCAAGCTTGTCCTGTTTGGTGGAGATGATATTTAATAAAATAAGTAGAAATCCACTAAAATTTTTGTTTGGTTATCTTGCAATCCCGAGATAATCGTCTCCATGCTCCAAATCCATTTTAAAGCCATTTTTAAGGCATTTCGCGCATACATGAAATGAACACATTTTTCTCCAAAACTATAACAGATGCAAGCTTGTCCTGTTTGGTGGAGATGATATTTAATAAAATAAGTAGAAATCCACTAAAAGTTTTGTTTGGTTATATTGCAATCCCGAGATAATCGTCTCCATGCTCCAAATCCATTTTAAAGCCATTTTTAAGGCATTTCGCGCATACATGAAATGAACACATTTTTCTCCAAAACTATAACAGATGCAAGCTTGTCCTGTTTGGTGGAGATGATATTTAATAAAATAAGTAGAAATCCACTAAAAGTTTTGTTTGGTTATCTTGCAATCCCGAGATAATCGTCTCCATGCTCCAAATCCATTTTAAAGCCATTTTTAAGGCATTTCGCGCATACATGAAATGAACACATTTTTCTCCAAAACTATAACAGATGCAAGCTTGTCCTGTTTGGTGGAGATAATATTTAATAAAATAAGTAGAAATCTACTAAAAGTTTCGTTTGTTTATATTGCCATCCTGAGATAATCGTCTCCATGCTCCAAATCCATTTTAAAGCCATTTCAAAGGCATTTTGCGCATACATGAAATGAACACATTTTTCTCCAAAACTATAACACATGCAAGCTTGTCCTGTTTGGTGGAGATGATATTTAATAAAATAAGTAGAAATCCACTAAAAGTTTTGTTTGGTTATCTTGCAATCCCGAGATAATCGTCTCCATGCTCCAAATCCATTTTAAAGCCATTTTTAAGGCATTTCGTGCATACATGAAATGAACACATTTTTCTCCAAAACTATAACAGATGCAAGCTTGTCCTGTTTGGTGGAGATGATATTTAATAAAATAAGTAGAAATCCACTAAAAGTTTTGTTTGGTTATCTTGCAATCCCGAGATAATCGTCTCCATGCTCCAAATCCATTTTAAAGCCATTTCAAAGGCATTTTGCGCATACATGAAATGAACACATTTTTCTCCAAAACTATAACACATGCAAGCTTGTCCTGTTTGGTGGAGATGATATTTAATAAAATAAGTAGAAATCCACTAAAAGTTTTGTTTGGTTATCTTGCAATCCCGAGATAATCGTCTCCATGCTCCAAATCCATTTTAAAGCCATTTTTAAGGCATTTCGCGCATACATGAAATGAACACATTTTTCTCCAAAACTATAACAGATGCAAGCTTGTCCTGTTTGGTGGAGATGATATTTAATAAAATAAGTAGAAATCCACTAAAAGTTTTGTTTGGTTATCTTGCAATCCCGAGATAATCGTCTCCATGCTCCAAATCCATTTTAAAGCCATTTTTAAGGCATTTCGCGCATACATGAAATGAACACATTTTTCTCCAAAACTATAACAGATGCAAGCTTGTCCTGTTTGGTGGAGATGATATTTAATAAAATAAGTAGAAATCCACTAAAAGTTTTGTTTGGTTATATTGCAATCCCGAGATAATCGTCTCCATGCTCCAAATCCATTTTAAAGCCATTTTTAAGGCATTTCGCGCATACATGAAATGAACACATTTTTCTCCAAAACTATAACAGATGCAAGCTTGTCCTGTTTGGTGGAGATGATATTTAATAAAATAAGTAGAAATCCACTAAAAGTTTTGTTTGGTTATCTTGCAATCCCGAGATAATTGTCTCCATGCTCCAAATCCATTTTAAAGCCATTTTTAAGGCATTTCGCGCATACATGAAATGAACACATTTTTCTCCAAAACTATAACAGATGCAAGCTTGTCCTGTTTGGTGGAGATAATATTTAATAAAATAAGTAGAAATCTACTAAAAGTTTCGTTTGTTTATATTGCCATCCTGAGATAATCGTCTCCATGCTCCAAATCCATTTTAAAGCCATTTCAAAGGCATTTTGCGCATACATGAAATGAACACATTTTTCTCCAAAACTATAACACATGCAAGCTTGTCCTGTTTGGTGGAGATGATATTTAATAAAATAAGTAGAAATCCACTAAAAGTTTTGTTTGGTTATCTTGCAATCCCGAGATAATCGTCTCCATGCTCCAAATCCATTTTAAAGCCATTTTTAAGGCATTTCGTGCATACATGAAATGAACACATTTTTCTCCAAAACTATAACAGATGCAAGCTTGTCCTGTTTGGTGGAGATAATATTTAATAAAATAAGTAGAAATCTACTAAAAGTTTCGTTTGTTTATATTGCCATCCTGAGATAATCGTCTCCATGCTCCAAATCCATTTTAAAGCCATTTCAAAGGCATTTTGCGCATACATGAAATGAACACATTTTTCTCCAAAACTATAACACATGCAAGCTTGTCCTGTTTGGTGGAGATGATATTTAATAAAATAAGTAGAAATCCACTAAAAGTTTTGTTTGGTTATCTTGCAATCCCGAGATAATCGTCTCCATGCTCCAAATCCATTTTAAAGCCATTTTTAAGGCATTTCGTGCATACATGAAATGAACACATTTTTCTCCAAAACTATAACAGATGCAAGCTTGTCCTGTTTGGTGGAGATGATATTTAATAAAATAAGTAGAAATCCACTAAAAGTTTTGTTTGGTTATCTTGCAATCCCGAGATAATCGTCTCCATGCTCCAAATCCATTTTAAAGCCATTTCAAAGGCATTTTGCGCATACATGAAATGAACACATTTTTCTCCAAAACTATAACACATGCAAGCTTGTCCTGTTTGGTGGAGATGATATTTAATAAAATAAGTAGAAATCCACTAAAAGTTTTGTTTGGTTATCTTGCAATCCCGAGATAATCGTCTCCATGCTCCAAATCCATTTTAAAGCCATTTTTAAGGCATTTCGCGCATACATGAAATGAACACATTTTTCTCCAAAACTATAACAGATGCAAGCTTGTCCTGTTTGGTGGAGATGATATTTAATAAAATAAGTAGAAATCCACTAAAAGTTTTGTTTGGTTATCTTGCAATCCCGAGATAATCGTCTCCATGCTCCAAATCCATTTTAAAGCCATTTTTAAGGCATTTCGCGCATACATGAAATGAACACATTTTTCTCCAAAACTATAACAGATGCAAGCTTGTCCTGTTTGGTGGAGATGATATTTAATAAAATAAGTAGAAATCCACTAAAAGTTTTGTTTGGTTATATTGCAATCCCGAGATAATCGTCTCCATGCTCCAAATCCATTTTAAAGCCATTTTTAAGGCATTTCGCGCATACATGAAATGAACACATTTTTCTCCAAAACTATAACAGATGCAAGCTTGTCCTGTTTGGTGGAGATGATATTTAATAAAATAAGTAGAAATCCACTAAAAGTTTTGTTTGGTTATCTTGCAATCCCGAGATAATCGTCTCCATGCTCCAAATCCATTTTAAAGCCATTTTTAAGGCATTTCGCGCATACATGAAATGAACACATTTTTCTCCAAAACTATAACAGATGCAAGCTTGTCCTGTTTGGTGGAGATAATATTTAATAAAATAAGTAGAAATCTACTAAAAGTTTCGTTTGTTTATATTGCCATCCTGAGATAATCGTCTCCATGCTCCAAATCCATTTTAAAGCCATTTCAAAGGCATTTTGCGCATACATGAAATGAACACATTTTTCTCCAAAACTATAACACATGCAAGCTTGTCCTGTTTGGTGGAGATGATATTTAATAAAATAAGTAGAAATCCACTAAAAGTTTTGTTTGGTTATCTTGCAATCCCGAGATAATCGTCTCCATGCTCCAAATCCATTTTAAAGCCATTTTTAAGGCATTTCGTGCATACATGAAATGAACACATTTTTCTCCAAAACTATAACAGATGCAAGCTTGTCCTGTTTGGTGGAGATGATATTTAATAAAATAAGTAGAAATCCACTAAAAGTTTTGTTTGGTTATCTTGCAATCCCGAGATAATCGTCTCCATGCTCCAAATCCATTTTAAAGCCATTTCAAAGGCATTTTGCGCATACATGAAATGAACACATTTTTCTCCAAAACTATAACACATGCAAGCTTGTCCTGTTTGGTGGAGATGATATTTAATAAAATAAGTAGAAATCCACTAAAAGTTTTGTTTGGTTATCTTGCAATCCCGAGATAATCGTCTCCATGCTCCAAATCCATTTTAAAGCCATTTTTAAGGCATTTCGCGCATACATGAAATGAACACATTTTTCTCCAAAACTATAACAGATGCAAGCTTGTCCTATTTGGTGGAGATGATATTTAATAAAATAAGTAGAAATCCACTAAAAGTTTTGTTTGGTTATCTTGCAATCCCGAGATAATCGTCTCCATGCTCCAAATCCATTTTAAAGCCATTTTTAAGGCATTTCGCGCATACATGAAATGAACACATTTTTCTCCAAAACTATAACAGATGCAAGCTTGTCCTGTTTGGTGGAGATGATATTTAATAAAATAAGTAGAAATCCACTAAAAGTTTTGTTTGGTTATCTTGCAATCCTGAGATAATCGTCTCCATGCTCCAAATCCATTTTAAAGCCATTTTTAAGGCATTTCGCGCATACATGAAATGAACACATTTTTCTCCAAAACTATAACAGATGCAAGCTTGTCCTGTTTGGTGGAGATAATATTTAATAAAATAAGTAGAAATCTACTAAAAGTTTCGTTTGTTTATATTGCCATCCTGAGATAATCGTCTCCATGCTCCAAATCCATTTTAAAGCCATTTCAAAGGCATTTTGCGCATACATGAAATGAACACATTTTTCTCCAAAACTATAACACATGCAAGCTTGTCCTGTTTGGTGGAGATGATATTTAATAAAATAAGTAGAAATCCACTAAAAGTTTTGTTTGGTTATCTTGCAATCCCGAGATAATCGTCTCCATGCACCAAATCTATTTTAAAGCCATTTTTAAGGCATTTCGCGCATACATGAAATGAACACATTTTTCTCCAAAACTATAACAGATGCAAGCTTGTCCTGTTTGGTGGAGATGATATTTAATAAAATAAGTAGAAATCCACTAAAAGTTTTGTTTGGTTATCTTGCAATCCCGAGATAATCGTCTCCATGCTCCAAATCCATTTTAAAGCCATTTTTAAGGCATTTCGCGCATACATGAAATGAACATATTTTTCTCCAAAACTATAACAGATGCAAGCTTGTCCTGTTTGGTGGAGATGATATTTAATAAAATAAGTAGAAATCCACTAAAAGTTTTGTTTGGTTATCTTGCAATCCCGAGATAATCGTCTCCATGCTCCAAATCCATTTTAAAGCCATTTTTAAGGCATTTCGCGCATACATGAAATGAACACATTTTTCTCCAAAACTATAACAGATGCAAGCTTGTCCTGTTTGGTGGAGATAATATTTAATAAAATAAGTAGAAATCTACTAAAAGTTTCGTTTGTTTATATTGCCATCCTGAGATAATCGTCTCCATGCTCCAAATCCATTTTAAAGCCATTTCAAAGGCATTTTGCGCATACATGAAATGAACACATTTTTCTCCAAAACTATAACACATGCAAGCTTGTCCTGTTTGGTGGAGATGATATTTAATAATATAAGTAGAAATCCACTAAAAGTTTTGTTTGGTTATCTTGCAATCCCGAGATAATCGTCTCCATGCTCCAAATCCATTTTAAAGCCATTTTTAAGGCATTTCGCGCATACATAAAATGAACACATTTTTCTCCAAAACTATAACAGATGCAAGCTTGTCCTGTTTGGTGGAGATGATATTTAATAAAATAAGTAGAAATCCACTAAAAGTTTTGTTTGGTTATCTTGCAATCCCGAGATAATCGTCTCCATGCTCCAAATCCATTTTAAAGCCATTTTTAAGGCATTTCGCGCATACATGAAATGAACACATTTTTCTCCAAAACTATAACAGATGCAAGCTTGTCCTGTTTGGTGGAGATGATATTTAATAAAATAAGTAGAAATCCACTAAAAGTTTTGTTTGGTTATCTTGCAATCCCGAGATAATCGTCTCCATGCTCCAAATCCATTTTAAAGTCATTTTTAAGGCATTTCGCGCATACATGAAATGAACACATTTTTCTCCAAAACTATAACAGATGCAAGCTTGTCCTGTTTGGTGGAGATGATATTTAATAAAATAAGTAGAAATCCACTAAAAGTTTTGTTTGGTTATCTTGCAATCCCGAGATAATCGTCTCCATGCTCCAAATCCATTTTAAAGCCATTTTTAAGGCATTTCGCGCATACATGAAATGAACACATTTTTCTCCAAAACTATAACAGATGCAAGCTTGTCCTGTTTGGTGGAGATAATATTTAATAAAATAAGTAGAAATCTACTAAAAGTTTCGTTTGTTTATATTGCCATCCTGAGATAATCGTCTCCATGCTCCAAATCCATTTTAAAGCCATTTCAAGGGCATTTTGCGCATACATGAAATGAACACATTTTTCTCCAAAACTATAACACATGCAAGCTTGTCCTGTTTGGTGGAGATGATATTTAATAAAATAAGTAGAAATCCACTAAAAGTTTTGTTTGGTTATCTTGCAATCCCGAGATAATCGTCTCCATGCTCCAAATCCATTTTAAAGCCATTTTTAAGGCATTTCGCGCATACATGAAATGAACACATTTTTCTCCAAAACTATAACAGATGCAAGCTTGTCCTGTTTGGTGGAGATGATATTTAATAAAATAAGTAGAAATCCACTAAAAGTTTTGTTTGGTTATCTTGCAATCCCGAGATAATCGTCTCCATGCTCCAAATCCATTTTAAAGCCATTTTTAAGGCATTTCGCGCATACATGAAATGAACACATTTTTCTCCAAAACTATAACAGATGCAAGCTTGTCCTGTTTGGTGGAGATGATATTTAGTAAAATAAGTAGAAATCCACTAAAAGTTTTGTTTGGTTATCTTGCAATCCCGAGATAATCGTCTCCATGCTCCAAATCCATTTTAAAGCCATTTTTAAGGCATTTCGCGCATACATGAAATGAACACATTTTTCTCCAAAACTATAACAGATGCAAGCTTGTCCTGTTTGGTGGAGATGATATTTAATAAAATAAGTAGAAATCCACTAAAAGTTTTGTTTGGTTATCTTGCAATCCCGAGATAATCGTCTCCATGCTCCAAATCCATTTTAAAGTCATTTTTAAGGCATTTCGCGCATACATGAAATGAACACATTTTTCTCCAAAACTATAACAGATGCAAGCTTGTCCTGTTTGGTGGAGATGATATTTAATAAAATAAGTAGAAATCCACTAAAAGTTTTGTTTGGTTATCTTGCAATCCCGAGATAATCGTCTCCATGCTCCAAATCCATTTTAAAGCCATTTTTAAGGCATTTCGCGCATACATGAAATGAACACATTTTTCTCCAAAACTATAACAGATGCAAGCTTGTCCTGTTTGGTGGAGATAATATTTAATAAAATAAGTAGAAATCTACTAAAAGTTTCGTTTGTTTATATTGCCATCCTGAGATAATCGTCTCCATGCTCCAAATCCATTTTAAAGCCATTTCAAGGGCATTTTGCGCATACATGAAATGAACACATTTTTCTCCAAAACTATAACACATGCAAGCTTGTCCTGTTTGGTGGAGATGATATTTAATAAAATAAGTAGAAATCCACTAAAAGTTTTGTTTGGTTATCTTGCAATCCCGAGATAATCGTCTCCATGCTCCAAATCCATTTTAAAGCCATTTTTAAGGCATTTCGCGCATACATGAAATGAACACATTTTTCTCCAAAACTATAACAGATGCAAGCTTGTCCTGTTTGGTGGAGATGATATTTAATAAAATAAGTAGAAATCCACTAAAAGTTTTGTTTGGTTATCTTGCAATCCCGAGATAATCGTCTCCATGCTCCAAATCCATTTTAAAGCCATTTTTAAGACATTTCGCGCATACATGAAATGAACACATTTTTCTCCAAAACTATAACAGATGCAAGCTTGTCCTGTTTGGTGGAGATAATATTTAATAAAATAAGTAGAAATCTACTAAAAGTTTCGTTTGTTTATATTGCCATCCTGAGATAATCGTCTCCATGCTCCAAATCCATTTTAAAGCCATTTCAAAGGCATTTTGCGCATACATGAAATGAACACATTTTTCTCCAAAACTATAACACATGCAAGCTTGTCCTGTTTGGTGGAGATGATATTTAATAAAATAAGTAGAAATCCACTAAAAGTTTTGTTTGGTTATCTTGCAATCCCGAGATAATCGTCTCCATGCTCCAAATCCATTTTAAAGCCATTTCAAAGGCATTTTGCGCATACATGAAATGAACACATTTTTCTCCAAAACTATAACACATGCAAGCTTGTCCTGTTTGGTGGAGATGATATTTAATAAAATAAGTAGAAATCCACTAAAAGTTTTGTTTGGTTATCTTGCAATCCCGAGATAATCGTCTCCATGCTCCAAATCCATTTTAAAGCCATTTTTAAGGCATTTCGCGCATACATGAAATGAACACATTTTTCTCCAAAACTATAACAGATGCAAGCTTGTCCTGTTTGGTGGAGATGATATTTAATAAAATAAGTAGAAATCCACTAAAAGTTTTGTTTGGTTATCTTGCAATCCCGAGATAATCGTCTCCATGCTCCAAATCCATTTTAAAGCCATTTTTAAGGCATTTCGCGCATACATGAAATGAACACATTTTTCTCCAAAACTATAACAGATGCAAGCTTGTCCTGTTTGGTGGAGATGATATTTAATAAAATAAGTAGAAATCCACTAAAAGTTTTGTTTGGTTATCTTGCAATCCCGAGATAATCGTCTCCATGCTCCAAATCCATTTTAAAGCCATTTTTAAGGCATTTCGCGCATACATGAAATGAACACATTTTTCTCCAAAACTATAACAGATGCAAGCTTGTCCTGTTTGGTGGAGATAATATTTAATAAAATAAGTAGAAATCTACTAAAAGTTTCGTTTGTTTATATTGCCATCCTGAGATAATCGTCTCCATGCTCCAAATCCATTTTAAAGCCATTTCAAAGGCATTTTGCGCATACATGAAATGAACACATTTTTCTCCAAAACTATAACACATGCAAGCTTGTCCTGTTTGGTGGAGATGATATTTAATAAAATAAGTAGAAATCCACTAAAAGTTTTGTTTGGTTATCTTGCAATCCCGAGATAATCGTCTCCATGCTCCAAATCCATTTTAAAGTCATTTTTAAGGCATTTCGCGCATACATGAAATGAACACATTTTTCTCCAAAACTATAACAGATGCAAGCTTGTCCTGTTTGGTGGAGATGATATTTAATAAAATAAGTAGAAATCCACTAAAAGTTTTGTTTGGTTATCTTGCAATCCCGAGATAATCGTCTCCATGCTCCAAATCTATTTTAAAGCCATTTTTAAGGCATTTCGCGCATACATGAAATGAACACATTTTTCTCCAAAACTATAACAGATGCAAGCTTGTCCTGTTTGGTGGAGATAATATTTAATAAAATAAGTAGAAATCTACTAAAAGTTTCGTTTGTTTATATTGCCATCCTGAGATAATCGTCTCCATGCTCCAAATCCATTTTAAAGCCATTTCAAAGGCATTTTGCGCATACATGAAATGAACACATTTTTCTCCAAAACTATAACACATGCAAGCTTGTCCTGTTTGGTGGAGATGATATTTAATAAAATAAGTAGAAATCCACTAAAAGTTTTGTTTGGTTATCTTGCAATCCCGAGATAATCGTCTCCATGCTCCAAATCCATTTTAAAGCCATTTTTAAGGCATTTCGCGCATACATGAAATGAACACATTTTTCTCCAAAACTATAACAGATGCAAGCTTGTCCTGTTTGGTGGAGATGATATTTAATAAAATAAGTAGAAATCCACTAAAAGTTTTGTTTGGTTATCTTGCAATCCCGAGATAATCGTCTCCATGCTCCAAATCCATTTTAAAGCCATTTTTAAGGCATTTCGCGCATACATGAAATGAACACATTTTTCTCCAAAACTATAACAGATGCAAGCTTGTCCTGTTTGGTGGAGATGATATTTAATAAAATAAGTAGAAATCCACTAAAAGTTTTGTTTGGTTATCTTGCAATCCCGAGATAATCGTCTCCATGCTCCAAATCCATTTTAAAGCCATTTTTAAGGCATTTCGCGCATACATGAAATGAACACATTTTTCTCCAAAACTATAACAGATGCAAGCTTGTCCTGTTTGGTGGAGATGATATTTAATAAAATAAGTAGAAATCCACTAAAAGTTTTGTTTGGTTATCTTGCAATCCCGAGATAATCGTCTCCATGCTCCAAATCCATTTTAAAGTCATTTTTAAGGCATTTCGCGCATACATGAAATGAACACATTTTTCTCCAAAACTATAACAGATGCAAGCTTGTCCTGTTTGGTGGAGATGATATTTAATAAAATAAGTAGAAATCCACTAAAAGTTTTGTTTGGTTATCTTGCAATCCCGAGATAATCGTCTCCATGCTCCAAATCCATTTTAAAGCCATTTTTAAGGCATTTCGCGCATACATGAAATGAACACATTTTTCTCCAAAACTATAACAGATGCAAGCTTGTCCTGTTTGGTGGAGATAATATTTAATAAAATAAGTAGAAATCTACTAAAAGTTTCGTTTGTTTATATTGCCATCCTGAGATAATCGTCTCCATGCTCCAAATCCATTTTAAAGCCATTTCAAGGGCATTTTGCGCATACATGAAATGAACACATTTTTCTCCAAAACTATAACACATGCAAGCTTGTCCTGTTTGGTGGAGATGATATTTAATAAAATAAGTAGAAATCCACTAAAAGTTTTGTTTGGTTATCTTGCAATCCCGAGATAATCGTCTCCATGCTCCAAATCCATTTTAAAGCCATTTTTAAGGCATTTCGCGCATACATGAAATGAACACATTTTTCTCCAAAACTATAACAGATGCAAGCTTGTCCTGTTTGGTGGAGATGATATTTAATAAAATAAGTAGAAATCCACTAAAAGTTTTGTTTGGTTATCTTGCAATCCCGAGATAATCGTCTCCATGCTCCAAATCCATTTTAAAGCCATTTTTAAGGCATTTCGCGCATACATGAAATGAACACATTTTTCTCCAAAACTATAACAGATGCAAGCTTGTCCTGTTTGGTGGAGATAATATTTAATAAAATAAGTAGAAATCTACTAAAAGTTTCGTTTGTTTATATTGCCATCCTGAGATAATCGTCTCCATGCTCCAAATCCATTTTAAAGCCATTTCAAAGGCATTTTGCGCATACATGAAATGAACACATTTTTCTCCAAAACTATAACACATGCAAGCTTGTCCTGTTTGGTGGAGATGATATTTAATAAAATAAGTAGAAATCCACTAAAAGTTTTGTTTGGTTATCTTGCAATCCCGAGATAATCGTCTCCATGCTCCAAATCCATTTTAAAGCCATTTCAAAGGCATTTTGCGCATACATGAAATGAACACATTTTTCTCCAAAACTATAACACATGCAAGCTTGTCCTGTTTGGTGGAGATGATATTTAATAAAATAAGTAGAAATCCACTAAAAGTTTTGTTTGGTTATCTTGCAATCCCGAGATAATCGTCTCCATGCTCCAAATCCATTTTAAAGCCATTTTTAAGGCATTTCGCGCATACATGAAATGAACACATTTTTCTCCAAAACTTTAACAGATGCAAGCTTGTCCTGTTTGGTGGAGATGATATTTAATAAAATAAGTAGAAATCCACTAAAAGTTTTGTTTGGTTATCTTGCAATCCCGAGATAATCGTCTCCATGCTCCAAATCCATTTTAAAGCCATTTTTAAGGCATTTCGCGCATACATGAAATGAACACATTTTTCTCCAAAACTATAACAGATGCAAGCTTGTCCTGTTTGGTGGAGATGATATTTAATAAAATAAGTAGAAATCCACTAAAAGTTTTGTTTGGTTATCTTGCAATCCCGAGATAATCGTCTCCATGCTCCAAATCCATTTTAAAGCCATTTTTAAGGCATTTCGCGCATACATGAAATGAACACATTTTTCTCCAAAACTATAACAGATGCAAGCTTGTCCTGTTTGGTGGAGATAATATTTAATAAAATAAGTAGAAATCTACTAAAAGTTTCGTTTGTTTATATTGCCATCCTGAGATAATCGTCTCCATGCTCCAAATCCATTTTAAAGCCATTTCAAAGGCATTTTGCGCATACATAAAATGAACACATTTTTCTCCAAAACTATAACAGATGCAAGCTTGTCCTGTTTGGTGGAGATGATATTTAATAAAATAAGTAGAAATCCACTAAAAGTTTTGTTTGGTTATCTTGCAATCCCGAGATAATCGTCTCCATGCTCCAAATCCATTTTAAAGCCATTTTTAAGGCATTTCGCGCATACATGAAATGAACACATTTTTCTCCAAAACTATAACAGATGCAAGCTTGTTCTGTTTGGTGGAGATAATATTTAATAAAATAAGTAGAAATCTACTAAAAGTTTCGTTTGTTTATATTGCCATCCTGAGATAATCGTCTCCATGCTCCAAATCCATTTTAAAGCCATTTCAAAGGCATTTTGCGCATACATGAAATGAACACATTTTTCTCCAAAACTATAACACATGCAAGTTTGTCCTGTTTGGTGGAGATGATATTTAATAAAATAAGTAGAAATCCACTAAAAGTTTTGTTTGGTTATCTTGCAATCCCGAGATAATCGTCTCCATGCTCCAAATCCATTTTAAAGCCATTTTTAAGGCATTTCGCGCATACATGAAATGAACACATTTTTCTCCAAAACTATAACAGATGCAAGCTTGTCCTGTTTGGTGGAGATGATATTTAATAAAATAAGTAGAAATCCACTAAAAGTTTTGTTTGGTTATCTTGCAATCCTGAGATAATCGTCTCCATGCTCCAAATCCATTTTAAAGCCATTTTTAAGGCATTTCGCGCATACATGAAATGAACACATTTTTCTCCAAAACTATAACAGATGCAAGCTTGTCCTGTTTGGTGGAGATAATATTTAATAAAATAAGTAGAAATCTACTAAAAGTTTCGTTTGTTTATATTGCCATCCTGAGATAATCGTCTCCATGCTCCAAATCCATTTTAAAGCCATTTCAAAGGCATTTTGCGCATACATGAAATGAACACATTTTTCTCCAAAACTATAACACATGCAAGCTTGTCCTGTTTGGTGGAGATGATATTTAATAAAATAAGTAGAAATCCACTAAAAGTTTTGTTTGGTTATCTTGCAATCCCGAGATAATCGTCTCCATGCTCCAAATCCATTTTAAAGCCATTTTTAAGGCATTTCGCGCATACATGAAATGAACACATTTTTCTCCAAAACTATAACAGATGCAAGCTTGTCCTGTTTGGTGGAGATGATATTTAATAAAATAAGTAGAAATCCACTAAAAGTTTTGTTTGGTTATATTGCAATCCCGAGATAATCGTCTCCATGCTCCAAATCCATTTTAAAGCCATTTTTAAGGCATTTCGCGCATACATGAAATGAACACATTTTTCTCCAAAACTATAACAGATGCAAGCTTGTCCTGTTTGGCGGAGATGATATTTAATAAAATAAGTAGAAATCCACTAAAAGTTTTGTTTGGTTATCTTGCAATCCCGAGATAATCGTCTCCATGCTCCAAATCCATTTTAAAGCCATTTTTAAGGCATTTCGCGCATACATGAAATGAACACATTTTTCTCCAAAACTATAACAGATGCAAGCTTGTCCTGTTTGGTGGAGATAATATTTAATAAAATAAGTAGAAATCTACTAAAAGTTTCGTTTGTTTATATTGCCATCCTGAGATAATCGTCTCCATGCTCCAAATCCATTTTAAAGCCATTTCAAAGGCATTTTGCGCATACATGAAATGAACACATTTTTCTCCAAAACTATAACACATGCAAGCTTGTCCTGTTTGGTGGAGATGATATTTAATAAAATAAGTAGAAATCCACTAAAAGTTTTGTTTGGTTATCTTGCAATCCCGAGATAATCGTCTCCATGCTCCAAATCCATTTTAAAGCCATTTTTAAGGCATTTCGCGCATACATGAAATGAACACATTTTTCTCCAAAACTATAACAGATGCAAGCTTGTCCTGTTTGGTGGAGATGATATTTAATAAAATAAGTAGAAATCCACTAAAAGTTTTGTTTGGTTATCTTGCAATCCCGAGATAATCGTCTCCATGCTCCAAATCCATTTTAAAGCCATTTTTAAGGCATTTCGCGCATACATGAAATGAACACATTTTTCTCCAAAACTATAACAGATGCAAGCTTGTCCTGTTTGGTGGAGATGATATTTAATAAAATAAGTAGAAATCCACTAAAAGTTTTGTTTGGTTATCTTGCAATCCCGAGATAATCGTCTCCATGCTCCAAATCCATTTTAAAGCCATTTTTAAGGCATTTCGCGCATACATGAAATGAACACATTTTTCTCCAAAACTATAACACATGCAAGCTTGTCCTGTTTGGTGGAGATGATATTTAATAAAATAAGTAGAAATCCACTAAAAGTTTTGTTTGGTTATCTTGCAATCCCGAGATAATCGTCTCCATGCTCCAAATCCATTTTAAAGCCATTTTTAAGGCATTTCGCGCATGCATGAAATGAACACATTTTTCTCCAAAACTATAACAGATGCAAGCTTGTCCTGTTTGGTGGAGATGATATTTAATAAAATAAGTAGAAATCCACTAAAAGTTTTGTTTGGTTATCTTGCAATCCCGAGATAATCGTCTCCATGCTCCAAATCCATTTTAAAGCCATTTTTAAGGCATTTCGCGCATACATGAAATGAACACATTTTTCTCCAAAACTATAACAGATGCAAGCTTGTCCTGTTTGGTGGAGATGATATTTAATAAAATAAGTAGAAATCCACTAAAAGTTTTGTTTGGTTATCTTGCAATCCCGAGATAATCGTCTCCATGCTCCAAATCCATTTTAAAGCCATTTTTAAGGCATTTCGCGCATACATGAAATGAACACATTTTTCTCCAAAACTATAACAGATGCAAGCTTGTCCTGTTTGGTGGAGATGATATTTAATAAAATATGTAGAAATCCACTAAAAGTTTTGTTTGGTTATCTTGCAATCCCGAGATAATCGTCTCCATGCTCCAAATCCATTTTAAAGCCATTTTTAAGGCATTTCGCGCATACATGAAATGAACACATTTTTCTCCAAAACTATAATAGATGCAAGCTTGTCCTGTTTGGTGGAGATGATATTTAATAAAATAAGTAGAAATCCACTAAAAGTTTTGTTTGGTTATCTTGCAATCCCGAGATAATCGTCTCCATGCTCCAAATCCATTTTAAAGCCATTTTTAAGGCATTTCGCGCATACATGAAATGAACACATTTTTCTCCAAAACTATAACAGATGCAAGCTTGTCCTGTTTGGTGGAGATGATATTTAATAAAATAAGTAGAAATCCACTAAAAGTTTTGTTTGGTTATATTGCAATCCCGAGATAATCGTCTCCATGCTCCAAATCCATTTTAAAGCCATTTTTAAGGCATTTCGCGCATACATGAAATGAACACATTTTTCTCCAAAACTATAACAGATGCAAGCTTGTCCTGTTTGGCGGAGATGATATTTAATAAAATAAGTAGAAATCCACTAAAAGTTTTGTTTGGTTATCTTGCAATCCCGAGATAATCGTCTCCATGCTCCAAATCCATTTTAAAGCCATTTTTAAGGCATTTCGCGCATACATGAAATGAACACATTTTTCTCCAAAACTATAACAGATGCAAGCTTGTCCTGTTTGGTGGAGATAATATTTAATAAAATAAGTAGAAATCTACTAAAAGTTTCGTTTGTTTATATTGCCATCCTGAGATAATCGTCTCCATGCTCCAAATCCATTTTAAAGCCATTTCAAAGGCATTTTGCGCATACATGAAATGAACACATTTTTCTCCAAAACTATAACACATGCAAGCTTGTCCTGTTTGGTGGAGATGATATTTAATAAAATAAGTAGAAATCCACTAAAAGTTTTGTTTGGTTATCTTGCAATCCCGAGATAATCGTCTCCATGCTCCAAATCCATTTTAAAGCCATTTTTAAGGCATTTCGCGCATACATGAAATGAACACATTTTTCTCCAAAACTATAACAGATGCAAGCTTGTCCTGTTTGGTGGAGATGATATTTAATAAAATAAGTAGAAATCCACTAAAAGTTTTGTTTGGTTATCTTGCAATCCCGAGATAATCGTCTCCATGCTCCAAATCCATTTTAAAGCCATTTTTAAGGCATTTCGCGCATACATGAAATGAACACATTTTTCTCCAAAACTATAACAGATGCAAGCTTGTCCTGTTTGGTGGAGATGATATTTAATAAAATAAGTAGAAATCCACCAAAAGTTTTGTTTGGTTATCTTGCAATCCCGAGATAATCGTCTCCATGCTCCAAATCCATTTTAAAGCCATTTTTAAGGCATTTCGCGCATACATGAAATGAACACATTTTTCTCCAAAACTATAACAGATGCAAGCTTGTCCTGTTTGGTGGAGATGATATTTAATAAAATAAGTAGAAATCCACTAAAAGTTTTGTTTGGTTATCTTGCAATCCCGAGATAATCGTCTCCATGCTCCAAATCCATTTTAAAGCCATTTTTAAGGCATTTCGCGCATACATGAAATGAACACATTTTTCTCCAAAACTATAACAGATGCAAGCTTGTCCTGTTTGGTGGAGATAATATTTAATAAAATAAGTAGAAATCTACTAAAAGTTTCGTTTGTTTATATTGCCATCCTGAGATAATCGTCTCCATGCTCCAAATCCATTTTAAAGCCATTTCAAAGGCATTTTGCGCATACATGAAATGAACACATTTTTCTCCAAAACTATAACACATGCAAGCTTGTCCTGTTTGGTGGAGATGATATTTAATAAAATAAGTAGAAATCCACTAAAAGTTTTGTTTGGTTATCTTGCAATCCCGAGATAATCGTCTCCATGCTCCAAATCCATTTTAAAGCCATTTTTAAGGCATTTCGCGCATACATGAAATGAACACATTTTTCTCCAAAACTATAACAGATGCAAGCTTGTCCTGTTTGGCGGAGATGATATTTAATAAAATAAGTAGAAATCCACTAAAAGTTTTGTTTGGTTATCTTGCAATCCCGAGATAATCGTCTCCATGCTCCAAATCCATTTTAAAGCCATTTTTAAGGCATTTCGCGCATACATGAAATGAACACATTTTTCTCCAAAACTATAACAGATGCAAGCTTGTCCTGTTTGGTGGAGATAATATTTAATAAAATAAGTAGAAATCTACTAAAAGTTTCGTTTGTTTATATTGCCATCCTGAGATAATCGTCTCCATGCTCCAAATCCATTTTAAAGCCATTTCAAAGGCATTTTGCGCATACATGAAATGAACACATTTTTCTCCAAAACTATAACACATGCAAGCTTGTCCTGTTTGGTGGAGATGATATTTAATAAAATAAGTAGAAATCCACTAAAAGTTTTGTTTGGTTATCTTGCAATCCCGAGATAATCGTCTCCATGCTCCAAATCCATTTTAAAGCCATTTTAAGGCATTTCGCGCATACATGAAATGAACACATTTTTCTCCAAAACTATAACAGATGCAAGCTTGTCCTGTTTGGTGGAGATAATATTTAATAAAATAAGTAGAAATCTACTAAAAGTTTCGTTTGTTTATATTGCCATCCTGAGATAATCGTCTCCATGCTCCAAATCCATTTTAAAGCCATTTCAAAGGCATTTTGCGCATACATGAAATGAACACATTTTTCTCCAAAACTATAACACATGCAAGCTTGTCCTGTTTGGTGGAGATGATATTTAATAAAATAAGTAGAAATCCACTAAAAGTTTTGTTTGGTTATCTTGCAATCCCGAGATAATCGTCTCCATGCTCCAAATCCATTTTAAAGCCATTTTTAAGGCATTTCGCGCATACATGAAATGAACACATTTTTCTCCAAAACTATAACAGATGCAAGCTTGTCCTGTTTGGCGGAGATGATATTTAATAAAATAAGTAGAAATCCACTAAAAGTTTTGTTTGGTTATCTTGCAATCCCGAGATAATCGTCTCCATGCTCCAAATCCATTTTAAAGCCATTTTTAAGGCATTTCGCGCATACATGAAATGAACACATTTTTCTCCAAAACTATAACAGATGCAAGCTTGTCCTGTTTGGTGGAGATAATATTTAATAAAATAAGTAGAAATCTACTAAAAGTTTCGTTTGTTTATATTGCCATCCTGAGATAATCGTCTCCATGCTCCAAATCCATTTTAAAGCCATTTCAAAGGCATTTTGCGCATACATGAAATGAACACATTTTTCTCCAAAACTATAACACATGCAAGCTTGTCCTGTTTGGTGGAGATGATATTTAATAAAATAAGTAGAAATCCACTAAAAGTTTTGTTTGGTTATCTTGCAATCCCGAGATAATCGTCTCCATGCTCCAAATCCATTTTAAAGCCATTTTTAAGGCATTTCGCGCATACATGAAATGAACACATTTTTCTCCAAAACTATAACAGATGCAAGCTTGTCCTATTTGGTGGAGATGATATTTAATAAAATAAGTAGAAATCCACTAAAAGTTTTGTTTGGTTATCTTGCAATCCCGAGATAATCGTCTCCATGCTCCAAATCCATTTTAAAGCCATTTTTAAGGCATTTCGCGCATACATGAAATGAACACATTTTTCTCCAAAACTATAACAGATGCAAGCTTGTCCTGTTTGGTGGAGATGATATTTAATAAAATAAGTAGAAATCCACTAAAAGTTTTGTTTGGTTATCTTGCAATCCCGAGATAATCGTCTCCATGCTCCAAATCCATTTTAAAGCCATTTTTAAGGCATTTCGCGCATACATGAAATGAACACATTTTTCTCCAAAACTATAACAGATGCAAGCTTGTCCTGTTTGGTGGAGATGATATTTAATAAAATAAGTAGAAATCCACTAAAAGTTTTGTTTGGTTATCTTGCAATCCCGAGATAATCGTCTCCATGCTCCAAATCCATTTTAAAGCCATTTTTAAGGCATTTCGCGCATACATGAAATGAACACATTTTTCTCCAAAACTATAACAGATGCAAGCTTGTCCTGTTTGGTGGAGATAATATTTAATAAAATAAGTAGAAATCTACTAAAAGTTTCGTTTGTTTATATTGCCATCCTGAGATAATCGTCTCCATGCTCCAAATCCATTTTAAAGCCATTTCAAAGGCATTTTGCGCATACATGAAATGAACACATTTTTCTCCAAAACTATAACACATGCAAGCTTGTCCTGTTTGGTGGAGATGATATTTAATAAAATAAGTAGAAATCCACTAAAAGTTTTGTTTGGTTATCTTGCAATCCCGAGATAATCGTCTCCATGCTCCAAATCCATTTTAAAGCCATTTCAAAGGCATTTTGCGCATACATGAAATGAACACATTTTTCTCCAAAACTATAACACATGCAAGCTTGTCCTGTTTGGTGGAGATGATATTTAATAAAATAAGTAGAAATCCACTAAAAGTTTTGTTTGGTTATCTTGCAATCCCGAGATAATCGTCTCCATGCTCCAAATCCATTTTAAAGCCATTTTTAAGGCATTTCGCGCATACATGAAATGAACACATTTTTCTCCAAAACTATAACAGATGCAAGCTTGTCCTATTTGGTGGAGATGATATTTAATAAAATAAGTAGAAATCCACTAAAAGTTTTGTTTGGTTATCTTGCAATCCCGAGATAATCGTCTCCATGCTCCAAATCCATTTTAAAGCCATTTTTAAGGCATTTCGCGCATACATGAAATGAACACATTTTTCTCCAAAACTATAACAGATGCAAGCTTGTCCTGTTTGGTGGAGATGATATTTAATAAAATAAGTAGAAATCCACTAAAAGTTTTGTTTGGTTATATTGCAATCCCGAGATAATCGTCTCCATGCTCCAAATCCATTTTAAAGCCATTTTTAAGGCATTTCGCGCATACATGAAATGAACACATTTTTCTCCAAAACTATAACAGATGCAAGCTTGTCCTGTTTGGCGGAGATGATATTTAATAAAATAAGTAGAAATCCACTAAACGTTTTGTTTGGTTATCTTGCAATCCCGAGATAATCGTCTCCATGCTCCAAATCCATTTTAAAGCCATTTTTAAGGCATTTCGCGCATACATGAAATGAACACATTTTTCTCCAAAACTATAACAGATGCAAGCTTGTCCTGTTTGGTGGAGATAATATTTAATAAAATAAGTAGAAATCTACTAAAAGTTTCGTTTGTTTATATTGCCATCCTGAGATAATCGTCTCCATGCTCCAAATCCATTTTAAAGCCATTTCAAAGGCATTTTGCGCATACATGAAATGAACACATTTTTCTCCAAAACTATAACACATGCAAGCTTGTCCTGTTTGGTGGAGATGATATTTAATAAAATAAGTAGAAATCCACTAAAAGTTTTGTTTGGTTATCTTTAGTGATGAGCGAGTACTAAAAAGCTCGGGTGCTCGAAGCTCGGGCCGAGCCTCCCAAGATACTCGTGTACTCGGCCCGAGCAACGAGCCCAATGTTATCCTATGGGAGACCCGAGTATTTTTGTGAAATGACCTCCCGGCAGCATGGAGAAACCCTAAAAATGGCACAAAAGTCTCAGAAGAGTGCTCAAATGACATGGCAACAGCATGGGGAAGACCCCTTGAAGCATTTATCACTCAAAAGTCACAGCTGTGAACAATTTTGTCCGCGTTTTACGCCATTTTTACGGACTCACCAGAAAACCTTCCAAAATGACCCCAAAATGATTTTTCATGGCAGAAATGTTAAGGGCACATACCCAATAGTGAGATAGAGCTGGTGTATGTTACTTTTTGAGATTAATACATGAAAGATTTTACGTGAAAACATTGTGTTGGACTCCGATGTCCCTGAGAAGAGACGTACATGAAGGCCTCTTGAGTCTAATGTGCCCATTTTGAGGAAGTGAGTCTTTGTAGTATTTTCCTTTGCCAGGGCAGTCCAAAATTGTGAGGTTCACCAATGTCCCTGGATAGAGACGTGCATGATGGCCTGTAAACCTGAAGTGCCCATTGTAAGGAAGTGGGTCTATTTTAGTATAGCCCTTTGCCAGGGCAGCCAAAAATTGGGAGGCTCCACATTGTCCCTGGATAGAGACGTGCATGATGGCCTGTAAACCTGAAGTGCCCATTGTAAGGAAGTGGGTCTATTTCAGTATAGCCCTTTGCCAGGGCAGCCAAAAATTGGGAGGCTCCACATTGTCCCTGGATAGAGACGTGCATGATGGCCTGTAAACCTGAAGTGGCCATTGTAAGGAAGTGGGTCTATTTCAGTATAGCCCTTTGCCAGGGCAGCCAAAAATTGGGAGGCTCCACATTGTCCCTGGATAGAGACGTGCATGATGGCCTGTAAACCTGAAGTGCCCATTGTAAGGAAGTGGGTCTATTTCAGTATAGCCCTTTGCCAGGGCAGCCAAAAATTGGGAGGCTCCACATTGTCCCTGGATAGAGACGTGCATGATGGCCTGTAAACCTGAAGTGCCCATTGTAAGGAAGTGGGTCTATTTCAGTATAGCCCTTTGCCAGGGCAGCCAAAAATTGGGAGGCTCCACATTGTCCCTGGATAGAGACGTGCATGATGGCCTGTAAACCTGAAGTGCCCATTGTAAGGAAGTGGGTCTATTTCAGTATAGCCCTTTGCCAGGGCAGCCAAAAATTGGGAGGCTCCACATTGTCCCTGGATAGAGACGTGCATGATGGCCTGTAAACCTGAAGTGCCCATTGTAAGGAAGTGGGTCTATTTCAGTATAGCCCTTTGCCAGGGCAGCCAAAAATTGGGAGGCTCCACATTGTCCCTGGATAGAGACGTGCATGATGGCCTGTAAACCTGAAGTGCCCATTGTAAGGAAGTGGGTCTATTTTAGTATAGCCCTTTGCCAGGGCAGCCAAAAATTGGGAGGCTCCACATTGTCCCTGGATAGAGACGTGCATGATGGCCTGTAAACCTGAAGTGCCCATTGTAAGGAAGTGGGTGTATTTCAGTATAGCCCTTTGCCAGGGCAGCCAAAAATTGGGAGGCTCCACATTGTCCCTGGATAGAGACGTGCATGATGGCCTGTAAACCTGAAGTGCCCATTGTAAGGAAGTGGGTCTATTTTAGTATAGCCCTTTGCCAGGGCAGCCAAAAATTGGGAGGCTCCACATTGTCCCTGGATAGAGACGTGCATGATGGCCTGTAAACCTGAAGTGCCCATTGTAAGGAAGTGGGTCTATTTTAGTATAGCCCTTTGCCAGGGCAGCCAAAAATTGGGAGGCTCCACATTGTCCCTGGATAGAGACGTGCATGATGGCCTGTAAACCTGAAGTGCCCATTGTAAGGAAGTGGGTCTATTTCAGTATAGCCCTTTGCCAGGGCAGCCAAAAATTGGGAGGCTCCACATTGTCCCTGGATAGAGACGTGCATGATGGCCTGTAAACCTGAAGTGGCCATTGTAAGGAAGTGGGTCTATTTCAGTATAGCCCTTTGCCAGGGCAGCCAAAAATTGGGAGGCTCCACATTGTCCCTGGATAGAGACGTGCATGATGGCCTGTAAACCTGAAGTGCCCATTGTAAGGAAGTGGGTCTATTTCAGTATAGCCCTTTGCCAGGGCAGCCAAAAATTGGGAGGCTCCACATTGTCCCTGGATAGAGACGTGCATGATGGCCTGTAAACCTGAAGTGCCCATTGTAAGGAAGTGGGTCTATTTCAGTATAGCCCTTTGCCAGGGCAGCCAAAAATTGGGAGGCTCCACATTGTCCCTGGATAGAGACGTGCATGATGGCCTGTAAACCTGAAGTGCCCATTGTAAGGAAGTGGGTCTATTTCAGTATAGCCCTTTGCCAGGGCAGCCAAAAATTGGGAGGCTCCACATTGTCCCTGGATAGAGACGTGCATGATGGCCTGTAAACCTGAAGTGCCCATTGTAAGGAAGTGGGTCTATTTTAGTATAGCCCTTTGCCAGGGCAGCCAAAAATTGGGAGGCTCCACATTGTCCCTGGATAGAGACGTGCATGATGGCCTGTAAACCTGAAGTGCCCATTGTAAGGAAGTGGGTGTATTTCAGTATAGCCCTTTGCCAGGGCAGCCAAAAATTGGGAGGCTCCACATTGTCCCTGGATAGAGACGTGCATGATGGCCTGTAAACCTGAAGTGCCCATTGTAAGGAAGTGGGTCTATTTTAGTATAGCCCTTTGCCAGGGCAGCCAAAAATTGGGAGGCTCCACATTGTCCCTGGATAGAGACGTGCATGATGGCCTGTAAACCTGAAGTGCCCATTGTAAGGAAGTGGGTCTATTTTAGTATAGCCCTTTGCCAGGGCAGCCAAAAATTGGGAGGCTCCACATTGTCCCTGGATAGAGACGTGCATGATGGCCTGTAAACCTGAAGTGCCCATTGTAAGGAAGTGGGTCTATTTTAGTATAGCCCTTTGCCAGGGCAGCCAAAAATTGGGAGGCTCCACATTGTCCCTGGATAGAGACGTGCATGATGGCCTGTAAACCTGAAGTGCCCATTGTAAGGAAGTGGGTGTATTTCAGTATAGCCCTTTGCCAGGGCAGCCAAAAATTGGGAGGCTCCACATTGTCCCTGGATAGAGACGTGCATGATGGCCTGTAAACCTGAAGTGCCCATTGTAAGGAAGTGGGTGTATTTCAGTATAGCCCTTAGGCAGGGCAGCCAAAAATTGGGAGGCTCCACGTTGTCCCTGGGTAGAGACGTGCATGAGGGCCTCAAAACATTGTTCCCATTGCAAAGGAGCGGGTCTCCTGTCGTTGTAATGTCCATTCTGCAAAGAATGGGCGAAAAAATTTACCACTGGGGGTATACCTGAAACAAAGACCTAACTATTGTAACGGTCATCATGATGGCGCATGAGGAGAAGGAGGAGCAGTCCAGCGATTATCCAAAGTCGAGAAGTGTACCCATGGGTGAGTGGAGGTACATGGCAAACTTTAAACTCCGCTCTCATTTGCTGGTGGTGTGGTGAAGTCTGGCCCAATCCAACCCTTGTTCATCTTTATCAGAGTCAGCCTGTCAGCATTTTCAGTTGACAGGCGGGTGCGTTTATCTGTAATGATTCCACCTGCGGCACTAAAAACACGCTCTGACAAAACGCTAGCAGCAGGGCAGGCCAGGACTTCCAAGGCGTAGAGAGCCAATTCATGCCACGTGTCCAGCTTGGATACCCAATAATTGTAAGGCACAGAGGAATGTCGGAGTACAGTTGTTCGATCTGCAAGGTACTCCTTCAGCATCTGGGCAAACTTAGGATTTCTTGTGGCACTACCCCGCACCTCAGGGGCTGTGGTACGTGAGGGGCTGAGAAAACTGTCCCACATCTTAAAGACTGTTCCCCTACCTCTGGCGGATTGGACTTGTGCCTCTCTCGGCTGTACGCCTCGGTTGTCCACTGATTCCTGACCTATGCCGCTAGCGTTTTGTGAGGGGAATGCTTTGCCTACTTCCGTGAGTATGGCCTTCCGAAACTGCTGCATTTTGGTTGACCTCTCCTCCACGGGAATAAGAGACAAAAAGTTCTCCTTGTAGCGTGGGTCTAACAGTGTTACCAACCAGTAATGATTGTCGGCCAAGATGTTCTTAACGCGAGGGTCACGAGACAGGCAGCTTACCATAAAGTCAGCCATGTGCGCCAGACTCTTAACAGCCAGGACTTCAGTAGCCTGACCAACAAGATGACTGAACATGCTGTCCTCCTCCTCCTCCTCCTCCTCCTCATCTACCCTGTCCTCTGGCCAGCCACGCTGAATCGAGGATATGACTGGTGTGCATGTCATATCCTCAATTTGGCCGGAGAGTTGCTCCATGTCTTCATCCTCCTCCTCGTCATAGTCCTCCACTGCACGTTGTGATGAGACGAGGCTGGGCTGTGTGTTATCACCCACACCCACTACTGTTTCTTGCTGCAACTCATCGCGCTCCGCCTGCAATGCATCATGTTTGTTTTTCAGCAGGGACCGTTTTAGAAGGCAGAGTAGCGGTATGGTGACGCTAATAATGGCGTCATCACCACTCACCATCTTGGTGGAGTCCTCAAAGTTTTGGAGGATGGTACATAGGTCTGACATCCATCTCCACTCCTCAGGTGTTATGTGTGGAGTTTGACCCATTTCCCGACGGCTTAGGTGATGCAGGTACTCAACAACTGCCCTCTTCTGCTCACATATCCTGACCAACATGTGCAGAGTTGAATTCCAACGCGTGGGGACATCACACACCAGTCTGTGAGCCGGAAGATGCAAACGGCGCTGAAAGCCGGCAAGGCCGGCTGAAGCAGTAGGTGACTTTCGAAAATGTGCAGACAGGCGGCGAACTTTTACCAGCAGATCAGACAGCTCTGGGTATGACTTTATAAACCGCTGAACCACGAGGTTGAGCACATGGGCCACGCATGGAACATGTGTCAGCTGGCCTCGCCTCAAAGCCGCCACCAGGTTCCGGCCATTGTCACAAACGACCTTTCCTGGCTTTAGGTTCAGAGGTGTGAGCCAGTGATCTGCCTGCTGTTTCAGAGCTGTCCACAGCTCTTCTGCATTGTGGGGTTTGTCACCTATGCAGATTAGCTTCAGCACAGCCTGTTGCCGCTTCGCCGAGGCAGTGCTGCAGTGCTTCCAGCTTGTGACTGGTGTGGAGGGCACAGTGGATGAGGATGCGCAGGAGGAGGAGGAGGCTGAAGAGCATGACATTCCGGAGCTGTAGAGTGTGGGTGAAACACTGACTGAGGTAGGGCCTGCAAACCTTGGTGTGGGAAGGACGTGTTGCGTCCCTCGCTCAGACTGGGTCCCAGCTTCCACAATATTAACCCAGTGTGCCGTCAACGAGATGTAGCGGCCTTGCCCACAAGCACTTGTCCACGTGTCTGTGGTTAGGTGGACCTTGGGTGAAACAGCGTTGTTCAGGGCACGTGTGATGTTTTGTGACACGTGGTTATGCAACGCGGGGACGGCACACCGGGAGAAATAGTGGCGGCTGGGGACCGAGTAACGTGGGACAGCTGCCGCCATCAGGTCACGGAATGCTTCTGTCTCCACCAGCCTAAAAGGCAACATTTCCAGCGCAAGCAGTCGCGAAATGTTAGCATTTAGAACTGTGGCATGTGGGGTGTTGGCAGTGTATTTGCGCCTGCGTTCAAAGGTTTGCTGAATGGATAACTGAACGCTGCGCTGGGACAAGGACGTGCTTGATGATGGTGTTCTTTCTGCGTAGGTAACTGCAGGTGCAGGAGTGGAGGAGGCTTGTTCGCAGGCAGCATGGACAGAGGATTGGCTCGCATGCACAACCAGCGAAGACGTAGCAGTGACATCAGCAAGCACTGCTCCTCGACTCTGTTGTACTTCCCACAAAGTCGGGTGCTTGGCTGACATGTGCCTGATCATGCTGGTGGTGGTCAGGCTGCTAGTTTTGGTACCCCTGCTGATGCTGGCACGGCAGGTGTTGCAAATGGCCTTTTTTGAATCATCTGGATCCAACTTAAAAAACTGCCAGACTCGTGAAGACCTAACATTTGTACAGGCACCTTGTGTCGTCGTGTTGTTCCGGGGAACGGTTGCCTGACTTCTGCCTGGGGCCACCACCCTGCTTCTTACTGCCTGTTGTGATGCTACGCCTCCCTCCCCCTGTGCACTGCTGTCCTCGCTCTGCATATCCTCCTGCCAGGTTGGGTCAGTTACTGGATCATCCACCACGTCGTCTTCCTCTTCCGCACCCTGCTCCTCCTCCTGACTTGCTGACAATTGTGTCTCATCATCGTCCACCACTTGTTGAGACACGTTGCCAACTTCGTGAGAACGTGGCTGCTCAAATATTTGGCCATCTGTACAGACGATCTCCTCATGACCCACTTCAATATGAGCTGGCGAGAGGCCAGAATGTGTGAATGGAAACGTGAACAGCTCTTCCGAGTGTCCAAGTGTGGGATCATTAATGTCCGAGGAGGACGTGTACTCAGCCTGGTGGTAGGAAGGAGGATCAGGTTCAGAAATGTGCGGTGCAGTATCACGGCTACTGACACTTGACCGTGTGGAAGACAGAGTGTTTGTGGTGGTGCCAATCTGACTGGAAGCATTATCCGCTATCCAACTAACAACCTGTTGACACTGGTCTTGGTTCAAGAGCGGTGTACTGCTGCGGTCCCCAAGAATTTGGGACAGGACGTGCGAGCGACTAGATGTGGCCCTTTGTTGTGGCGAAATTAGAGCTTGCCCACGACCTCGGCCTCTGCCTGCACCACCATCACGTCCACTTCCTTGTTCCTTGCCAATGCCCTTGCGCATTTTGCAATGCTGTGCACTGCTGACGTGTATATTCACTACTTGTGCGTTATATCAAAGTTTCTGGAAATTGCACACAAGTGCACCTGTACGCTGCCACCGACAGGCACACACGTGCGGTTTTTAAATGCAAGCACGGACGCACTAAGAACCTAACACAGGTTTTAGGAGCAAAAATTAAGAACTCTGACACTATCAGCCACTGCTGACTGACGTGTATTATACACTACACTTGTGCGTTATATAATAGTTTGGTAAAAACGCACACCAGTGCACCTGTACGCTGCCACCAACAGGCACACACGTGCGGTTTTAAAAACCAAGCACGGACGCAATAATAACCTAACACAGGTTTTAGGAGCAAAAATTAAGAACTCTGACACTATCAGCCACTGCTGACTGACGTGTATTATACACTACACTTGTGCGTTATATAATAGTTTGGTAAACGCACACCAGTGCACCTGTACGCTGCCACCAACAGGCACACACGTGCGGTTTTAAAAACCAAGCACGGACGCAATAATAACCTAACACAGGTTTTAGGAGCAAAAATTAAGAACTCTGACACTATCAGCCACTGCTGACTGACGTGTATTATACACTACACTTGTGCGTTATATAATAGTTTGGTAAACGCACACCAGTGCACCTGTACGCTGCCACCAACAGGCACACACGTGCGGTTTTAAAAACCAAGCACGGACGCAATAATAACCTAACACAGGTTTTAGGAGCAAAAATTAAGAACTCTGACACTATCAGCCACTGCTGACTGACGTGTATTATACACTACACTTGTGCGTTATATAATAGTTTGGTAAACGCACACCAGTGCACCTGTACGCTGCCACCAACAGGCACACACGTGCGGTTTTAAAAACCAAGCACGGACGCAATAATAACCTAACACAGGTTTTAGGAGCAAAAATTAAGAACTCTGACACTATCAGCCACTGCTGACTGACGTGTATTATACACTACACTTGTGCGTTATATAATAGTTTGGTAAACGCACACCAGTGCACCTGTACGCTGCCACCAACAGGCACACACGTGCGGTTTTAAAAACCAAGCACGGACGCAATAATAACCTAACAGGTTTTTTTGGGGAGCGACAATTACAGTACAGACAAGTCAGACACTATCTGGACTGTTTTACACTGTGTACACCAGCCCCAGATATGAAGGCTGGTATACGGTCACCACTACCCTGCCTGCCTGCCTGCCTGTATACTGCTACAATAGTCCTGACAAGGACTCTTTTGGTCACTAGCCTGTATTCAGACCTGGCTATACCCTGCCTGTATATAGCAACAATAGTCCTGAGAAGGACTCTGCTACTGTACGCCGACCTGGCTATACCCTGCCTGCCTGTATACAACTAGAATAGTCCTGAGAAGGACTTTTGGTCACACTGTTTGCAGCCCTGCAACTGAAAAAGCTATAAAGGGCCGCAAAGCTTTCCCTGAATCAGCGACACTCTCCCTACACTCACTGTCAGAATAGCTGTGAGCAGAGCACAGCGCGCCGGCCTATATAAAGGCTCGGTGACGCTGTGCAGGCCGGCCAATCACTGCAATTCCACAACTAACAGGGCTGTGGCATTGCAGTGGTCTGCCAGCCAATCCCTGCATGAGGGCTGGCTCTCAAAAGAGCGCCAACATGCAGAAATGAAGACCACGAGTAAAGCACGAGTATCGCGAGATTACTCGGTCCCCGCCGAGCAGCCCGAGTACAGTGATACTCGTGCGAGTACCGAGTAGTGACAAGCATGCTCGCTCATCACTAGTTATCTTGCAATCCCGAGATAATCGTCTCCATGCTCCAAATCCATTTTAAAGCCATTTTTAAGGCATTTCGCGCATACATGAAATGAACACATTTTTCTCCAAAACTATAACAGATGCAAGCTTGTCCTGTTTGGTGGAGATGATATTTAATAAAATAAGTAGAAATCCACTAAAAGTTTTGTTTGGTTATCTTGCAATCCCGAGATAATCGTCTCCATGCTCCAAATCCATTTTAAAGCCATTTTTAAGGCATTTCGCGCATACATGAAATGAACACATTTTTCTCCAAAACTATAACAGATGCAAGCTTGTCCTGTTTGGTGGAGATGATATTTAATAAAATAAGTAGAAATCCACTAAAAGTTTTGTTTGGTTATCTTGCAATCCCGAGATAATCGTCTCCATGCTCCAAATCCATTTTAAAGCCATTTTTAAGGCATTTCGCGCATACATGAAATGAACACATTTTTCTCCAAAACTATAACAGATGCAAGCTTGTCCTGTTTGGTGGAGATGATATTTAATAAAATAAGTAGAAATCCACTAAAAGTTTTGTTTGGTTATCTTGCAATCCTGAGATAATCGTCTCCATGCTCCAAATCCATTTTAAAGCCATTTTTAAGGCATTTCGCGCATACATGAAATGAACACATTTTTCTCCAAAACTATAACAGATGCAAGCTTGTCCTGTTTGGTGGAGATAATATTTAATAAAATAAGTAGAAATCTACTAAAAGTTTCCTTTGTTTATATTGCCATCCTGAGATAATCGTCTCCATGCTCCAAATCCATTTTAAAGCCATTTCAAAGGCATTTTGCGCATACATGAAATGAACACATTTTTCTCCAAAACTATAACACATGCAAGCTTGTCCTGTTTGGTGGAGATGATATTTAATAAAATAAGTAGAAATCCACTAAAAGTTTTGTTTGGTTATCTTGCAATCCCGAGATAATCGTCTCCATGCTCCAAATCCATTTTAAAGCCATTTTTAAGGCATTTCGCGCATACATGAAATGAACACATTTTTCTCCAAAACTATAACAGATGCAAGCTTGTCCTGTTTGGTGGAGATGATATTTAATAAAATAAGTAGAAATCCACTAAAAGTTTTGTTTGGTTATCTTGCAATCCCGAGATAATCGTCTCCATGCTCCAAATCCATTTTAAAGCCATTTTTAAGGCATTTCGCGCATACATGAAATGAACACATTTTTCTCCAAAACTATAACAGATGCAAGCTTGTCCTCTTTGGTGGAGATAATATTTAATAAAATAAGTAGAAATCTACTAAAAGTTTCGTTTGTTTATATTGCCATCCTGAGATAATCGTCTCCATGCTCCAAATCCATTTTAAAGCCATTTCAAAGGCATTTTGCGCATACATGAAATGAACACATTTTTCTCCAAAACTATAACACATGCAAGCTTGTCCTGTTTGGTGGAGATGATATTTAATAAAATAAGTAGAAATCCACTAAAAGTTTTGTTTGGTTATCTTGCAATCCCGAGATAATCGTCTCCATGCTCCAAATCCATTTTAAAGCCATTTCAAAGGCATTTTGCGCATACATGAAATGAACACATTTTTCTCCAAAACTATAACACATGCAAGCTTGTCCTGTTTGGTGGAGATGATATTTAATAAAATAAGTAGAAATCCACTAAAAGTTTTGTTTGGTTATCTTGCAATCCCGAGATAATCGTCTCCATGCTCCAAATCCATTTTAAAGCCATTTTTAAGGCATTTCGCGCATACATGAAATGAACACATTTTTCTCCAAAACTATAACAGATGCAAGCTTGTCCTGTTTGGTGGAGATGATATTTAATAAAATAAGTAGAAATCCACTAAAAGTTTTGTTTGGTTATCTTGCAATCCCGAGATAATCGTCTCCATGCTCCAAATCCATTTTAAAGCCATTTTTAAGGCATTTCGCGCATACATGAAATGAACACATTTTTCTCCAAAACTATAACAGATGCAAGCTTGTCCTGTTTGGTGGAGATGATATTTAATAAAATAAGTAGAAATCCACTAAAAGTTTTGTTTGGTTATCTTGCAATCCCGAGATAATCGTCTCCATGCTCCAAATCCATTTTAAAGCCATTTTTAAGGCATTTCGCGCATACATGAAATGAACACATTTTTCTCCAAAACTATAACAGATGCAAGCTTGTCCTGTTTGGCGGAGATGATATTTAATAAAATAAGTAGAAATCCACTAAAAGTTTTGTTTGGTTATCTTGCAATCCCGAGATAATCGTCTCCATGCTCCAAATCCATTTTAAAGCCATTTTAAGGCATTTCGCGCATACATGAAATGAACACATTTTTCTCCAAAACTATAACAGATGCAAGCTTGTCCTGTTTGGTGGAGATAATATTTAATAAAATAAGTAGAAATCTACTAAAAGTTTCGTTTGTTTATATTGCCATCCTGAGATAATCGTCTCCATGCTCCAAATCCATTTTAAAGCCATTTCAAAGGCATTTTGCGCATACATGAAATGAACACATTTTTCTCCAAAACTATAACACATGCAAGCTTGTCCTGTTTGGTGGAGATGATATTTAATAAAATAAGTAGAAATCCACTAAAAGTTTTGTTTGGTTATCTTGCAATCCCGAGATAATCGTCTCCATGCTCCAAATCCATTTTAAAGCCATTTTTAAGGCATTTCTCGCATACATGAAATGAACACATTTTTCTCCAAAACTATAACAGATGCAAGCTTGTCCTGTTTGGCGGAGATGATATTTAATAAAATAAGTAGAAATCCACTAAAAGTTTTGTTTGGTTATCTTGCAATCCCGAGATAATCGTCTCCATGCTCCAAATCCATTTTAAAGCCATTTTTAAGGCATTTCGCGCATACATGAAATGAACACATTTTTCTCCAAAACTATAACAGATGCAAGCTTGTCCTGTTTGGTGGAGATAATATTTAATAAAATAAGTAGAAATCTACTAAAAGTTTCGTTTGTTTATATTGCCATCCTGAGATAATCGTCTCCATGCTCCAAATCCATTTTAAAGCCATTTCAAAGGCATTTTGCGCATACATGAAATGAACACATTTTTCTCCAAAACTATAACACATGCAAGCTTGTCCTGTTTGGTGGAGATGATATTTAATAAAATAAGTAGAAATCCACTAAAAGTTTTGTTTGGTTATCTTGCAATCCCGAGATAATCGTCTCCATGCTCCAAATCCATTTTAAAGCCATTTTTAAGGCATTTCGCGCATACATGAAATGAACACATTTTTCTCCAAAACTATAACAGATGCAAGCTTGTCCTATTTGGTGGAGATGATATTTAATAATAAGTAGAAATCCACTAAAAGTTTTGTTTGGTTATCTTGCAATCCCGAGATAATCGTCTCCATGCTCCAAATCCATTTTAAAGCCATTTTTAAGGCATTTCGCGCATACATGAAATGAACACATTTTTCTCCAAAACTATAACAGATGCAAGCTTGTCCTGTTTGGTGGAGATGATATTTAATAAAATAAGTAGAAATCCACTAAAAGTTTTGTTTGGTTATATTGCAATCCCGAGATAATCGTCTCCATGCTCCAAATCCATTTTAAAGCCATTTTTAAGGCATTTCGCGCATACATGAAATGAACACATTTTTCTCCAAAACTATAACAGATGCAAGCTTGTCCTGTTTGGCGGAGATGATATTTAATAAAATAAGTAGAAATCCACTAAAAGTTTTGTTTGGTTATCTTGCAATCCCGAGATAATCGTCTCCATGCTCCAAATCCATTTTAAAGCCATTTTTAAGGCATTTCGCGCATACATGAAATGAACACATTTTTCTCCAAAACTATAACAGATGCAAGCTTGTCCTGTTTGGTGGAGATAATATTTAATAAAATAAGTAGAAATCTACTAAAAGTTTCGTTTGTTTATATTGCCATCCTGAGATAATCGTCTCCATGCTCCAAATCCATTTTAAAGCCATTTCAAAGGCATTTTGCGCATACATGAAATGAACACATTTTTCTCCAAAACTATAACACATGCAAGCTTGTCCTGTTTGGTGGAGATGATATTTAATAAAATAAGTAGAAATCCACTAAAAGTTTTGTTTGGTTATCTTGCAATCCCGAGATAATCGTCTCCATGCTCCAAATCCATTTTAAAGCCATTTCAAAGGCATTTTGCGCATACATGAAATGAACACATTTTTCTCCAAAACTATAACACATGCAAGCTTGTCCTGTTTGGTGGAGATGATATTTAATAAAATAAGTAGAAATCCACTAAAAGTTTTGTTTGGTTATCTTGCAATCCCGAGATAATCGTCTCCATGCTCCAAATCCATTTTAAAGCCATTTTTAAGGCATTTCGCGCATACATGAAATGAACACATTTTTCTCCAAAACTATAACAGATGCAAGCTTGTCCTGTTTGGTGGAGATGATATTTAATAAAATAAGTAGAAATCCACTAAAAGTTTTGTTTGGTTATCTTGCAATCCCGAGATAATCGTCTTCATGCTCCAAATCCATTTTAAAGCCATTTTTAAGGCATTTCGCGCATACATGAAATGAACACATTTTTCTCCAAAACTATAACAGATGCAAGCTTGTCCTGTTTGGTGGAGATGATATTTAATAAAATAAGTAGAAATCCACTAAAAGTTTTGTTTGGTTATCTTGCAATCCCGAGATAATCGTCTCCATGCTCCAAATCCATTTTAAAGCCATTTTTAAGGCATTTCGCGCATACATGAAATGAACACATTTTTCTCCAAAACTATAACAGATGCAAGCTTGTCCTGTTTGGTGGAGATAATATTTAATAAAATAAGTAGAAATCTACTAAAAGTTTCGTTTGTTTATATTGCCATCCTGAGATAATCGTCTCCATGCTCCAAATCCATTTTAAAGCCATTTCAAAGGCATTTTGCGCATACATGAAATGAACACATTTTTCTCCAAAACTATAACACATGCAAGCTTGTCCTGTTTGGTGGAGATGATATTTAATAAAATAAGTAGAAATCCACTAAAAGTTTTGTTTGGTTATCTTGCAATCCCGAGATAATCGTCTCCATGCTCCAAATCCATTTTAAAGCCATTTCAAAGGCATTTTGCGCATACATGAAATGAACACATTTTTCTCCAAAACTATAACACATGCAAGCTTGTCCTGTTTGGTGGAGATGATATTTAATAAAATAAGTAGAAATCCACTAAAAGTTTTGTTTGGTTATCTTGCAATCCCGAGATAATCGTCTCCATGCTCCAAATCCATTTTAAAGCCATTTTTAAGGCATTTCGCGCATACATGAAATGAACACATTTTTCTCCAAAACTATAACAGATGCAAGCTTGTCCTGTTTGGTGGAGATGATATTTAATAAAATAAGTAGAAATCCACTAAAAGTTTTGTTTGGTTATCTTGCAATCCCGAGATAATCGTCTCCATGCTCCAAATCCATTTTAAAGCCATTTTTAAGGCATTTCGCGCATACATGAAATGAACACATTTTTCTCCAAAACTATAACAGATGCAAGCTTGTCCTGTTTGGTGGAGATGATATTTAATAAAATAAGTAGAAATCCACTAAAAGTTTTGTTTGGTTATCTTGCAATCCCGAGATAATCGTCTCCATGCTCCAAATCCATTTTAAAGCCATTTTTAAGGCATTTCGCGCATACATGAAATGAACACATTTTTCTCCAAAACTATAACAGATGCAAGCTTGTCCTGTTTGGCGGAGATGATATTTAATAAAATAAGTAGAAATCCACTAAAAGTTTTGTTTGGTTATCTTGCAATCCCGAGATAATCGTCTCCATGCTCCAAATCCATTTTAAAGCCATTTTAAGGCATTTCGCGCATACATGAAATGAACACATTTTTCTCCAAAACTATAACAGATGCAAGCTTGTCCTGTTTGGTGGAGATAATATTTAATAAAATAAGTAGAAATCTACTAAAAGTTTCGTTTGTTTATATTGCCATCCTGAGATAATCGTCTCCATGCTCCAAATCCATTTTAAAGCCATTTCAAAGGCATTTTGCGCATACATGAAATGAACACATTTTTCTCCAAAACTATAACACATGCAAGCTTGTCCTGTTTGGTGGAGATGATATTTAATAAAATAAGTAGAAATCCACTAAAAGTTTTGTTTGGTTATCTTGCAATCCCGAGATAATCGTCTCCATGCTCCAAATCCATTTTAAAGCCATTTTTAAGGCATTTCGCGCATACATGAAATGAACACATTTTTCTCCAAAACTATAACAGATGCAAGCTTGTCCTGTTTGGTGGAGATGATATTTAATAAAATAAGTAGAAATCCACTAAAAGTTTTGTTTGGTTATCTTGCAATCCCGAGATAATCGTCTCCATGCTCCAAATCCATTTTAAAGCCATTTTTAAGGCATTTCGCGCATACATGAAATGAACACATTTTTCTCCAAAACTATAACAGATGCAAGCTTGTCCTGTTTGGTGGAGATAATATTTAATAAAATAAGTAGAAATCTACTAAAAGTTTCGTTTGTTTATATTGCCATCCTGAGATAATCGTCTCCATGCTCCAAATCCATTTTAAAGCCATTTCAAAGGCATTTTGCGCATACATGAAATGAACACATTTTTCTCCAAAACTATAACACATGCAAGCTTGTCCTGTTTGGTGGAGATGATATTTAATAAAATAAGTAGAAATCCACTAAAAGTTTTGTTTGGTTATCTTGCAATCCCGAGATAATCGTCTCCACGCTCCAAATCCATTTTAAAGCCATTTTTAAGGCATTTCGCGCATACATAAAATGAACACATTTTTCTCCAAAACTATAACAGATGCAAGCTTGTCCTGTTTGGTGGAGATGATATTTAATAAAATAAGTAGAAATCCACTAAAAGTTTTGTTTGGTTATCTTGCAATCCCGAGATAATCGTCTCCATGCTCCAAATCCATTTTAAAGCCATTTTTAAGGCATTTCGCGCATACATGAAATGAACACATTTTTCTCCAAAACTATAACAGATGCAAGCTTGTTCTGTTTGGTGGAGATAATATTTAATAAAATAAGTAGAAATCTACTAAAAGTTTCGTTTGTTTATATTGCCATCCTGAGATAATCGTCTCCATGCTCCAAATCCATTTTAAAGCCATTTCAAAGGCATTTTGCGCATACATGAAATGAACACATTTTTCTCCAAAACTATAACACATGCAAGCTTGTCCTGTTTGGTGGAGATGATATTTAATAAAATAAGTAGAAATCCACTAAAAGTTTTGTTTGGTTATCTTGCAATCCCGAGATAATCGTCTCCATGCACCAAATCTATTTTAAAGCCATTTTTAAGGCATTTCGCGCATACATGAAATGAACACATTTTTCTCCAAAACTATAACAGATGCAAGCTTGTCCTGTTTGGTGGAGATGATATTTAATAAAATAAGTAGAAATCCACTAAAAGTTTTGTTTGGTTATCTTGCAATCCCGAGATAATCGTCTCCATGCTCCAAATCCATTTTAAAGCCATTTTTAAGGCATTTCGCGCATACATGAAATGAACACATTTTTCTCCAAAACTATAACAGATGCAAGCTTGTCCTGTTTGGTGGAGATGATATTTAATAAAATAAGTAGAAATCCACTAAAAGTTTTGTTTGGTTATCTTGCAATCCCGAGATAATCGTCTCCATGCTCCAAATCCATTTTAAAGCCATTTTTAAGGCATTTCGCGCATACATGAAATGAACACATTTTTCTCCAAAACTATAACAGATGCAAGCTTGTCCTGTTTGGTGGAGATAATATTTAATAAAATAAGTAGAAATCTACTAAAAGTTTCGTTTGTTTATATTGCCATCCTGAGATAATCGTTTCCATGCTCCAAATCCATTTTAAAGCCATTTCAAAGGCATTTTGCGCATACATGAAATGAACACATTTTTCTCCAAAACTATAACACATGCAAGCTTGTACTGTTTGGTGGAGATGATATTTAATAATATAAGTAGAAATCCACTAAAAGTTTTGTTTGGTTATCTTGCAATCCCGAGATAATCGTCTCCATGCTCCAAATCCATTTTAAAGCCATTTTTAAGGCATTTCGCGCATACATAAAATGAACACATTTTTCTCCAAAACTATAACAGATGCAAGCTTGTCCTGTTTGGTGGAGATGATATTTAATAAAATAAGTAGAAATCCACTAAAAGTTTTGTTTGGTTATCTTGCAATCCCGAGATAATCGTCTCCATGCTCCAAATCCATTTTAAAGCCATTTTTAAGGCATTTCGCGCATACATGAAATGAACACATTTTTCTCCAAAACTATAACAGATGCAAGCTTGTCCTGTTTGGTGGAGATGATATTTAATAAAATAAGTAGAAATCCACTAAAAGTTTTGTTTGGTTATCTTGCAATCCCGAGATAATCGTCTCCATGCTCCAAATCCATTTTAAAGTCATTTTTAAGGCATTTCGCGCATACATGAAATGAACACATTTTTCTCCAAAACTATAACAGATGCAAGCTTGTCCTGTTTGGTGGAGATGATATTTAATAAAATAAGTAGAAATCCACTAAAAGTTTTGTTTGGTTATCTTGCAATCCCGAAATAATCGTCTCCATGCTCCAAATCCATTTTAAAGCCATTTTTAAGGCATTTCGCGCATACATGAAATGAACACATTTTTCTCCAAAACTATAACAGATGCAAGCTTGTCCTGTTTGGTGGAGATAATATTTAATAAAATAAGTAGAAATCTACTAAAAGTTTCGTTTGTTTATATTGCCATCCTGAGATAATCGTCTCCATGCTCCAAATCCATTTTAAAGCCATTTCAAGGGCATTTTGCGCATACATGAAATGAACACATTTTTCTCCAAAACTATAACACATGCAAGCTTGTCCTGTTTGGTGGAGATGATATTTAATAAAATAAGTAGAAATCCACTAAAAGTTTTGTTTGGTTATCTTGCAATCCCGAGATAATCGTCTCCTTGCTCCAAATCCATTTTAAAGCCATTTTTAAGGCATTTCGCGCATACATGAAATGAACACATTTTTCTCCAAAACTATAACAGATGCAAGCTTGTCCTGTTTGGTGGAGATGATATTTAATAAAATAAGTAGAAATCCACTAAAAGTTTTGTTTGGTTATCTTGCAATCCCGAGATAATCGTCTCCATGCTCCAAATCCATTTTAAAGCCATTTTTAAGGCATTTCGCGCATACATGAAATGAACACATTTTTCTCCAAAACTATAACAGATGCAAGCTTGTCCTGTTTGGTGGAGATGATATTTAATAAAATAAGTAGAAATCCACTAAAAGTTTTGTTTGGTTATCTTGCAATCCCGAGATAATCGTCTCCATGCTCCAAATCCATTTTAAAGCCATTTTTAAGGCATTTCGCGCATACATGAAATGAACACATTTTTCTCCAAAACTATAACAGATGCAAGCTTGTCCTATTTGGTGGAGATGATATTTAATAAAATAAGTAGAAATCCACTAAAAGTTTTGTTTGGTTATCTTGCAATCCCGAGATAATCGTCTCCATGCTCCAAATCCATTTTAAAGCCATTTTTAAGGCATTTCGCGCATACATGAAATGAACACATTTTTCTCCAAAACTATAACAGATGCAAGCTTGTCCTGTTTGGTGGAGATGATATTTAATAAAATAAGTAGAAATCCACTAAAAGTTTTGTTTGGTTATATTGCAATCCCGAGATAATCGTCTCCATGCTCCAAATCCATTTTAAAGCCATTTTTAAGGCATTTCGCGCATACATGAAATGAACACATTTTTCTCCAAAACTATAACAGATGCAAGCTTGTCCTGTTTGGCGGAGATGATATTTAATAAAATAAGTAGAAATCCACTAAAAGTTTTGTTTGGTTATCTTGCAATCCCGAGATAATCGTCTCCATGCTCCAAATCCATTTTAAAGCCATTTTTAAGGCATTTCGCGCATACATGAAATTAACACATTTTTCTCCAAAACTATAACAGATGCAAGCTTGTCCTGTTTGGTGGAGATAATATTTAATAAAATAAGTAGAAATCTACTAAAAGTTTCGTTTGTTTATATTGCCATCCTGAGATAATCGTCTCCATGCTCCAAATCCATTTTAAAGCCATTTCAAAGGCATTTTGCGCATACATGAAATGAACACATTTTTCTCCAAAACTATAACACATGCAAGCTTGTCCTGTTTGGTGGAGATGATATTTAATAAAATAAGTAGAAATCCACTAAAAGTTTTGTTTGGTTATCTTGCAATCCCGAGATAATCGTCTCCATGCTCCAAATCCATTTTAAAGCCATTTTTAAGGCATTTCGCGCATACATGAAATGAACACATTTTTCTCCAAAACTATAACAGATGCAAGCTTGTCCTGTTTGGTGGAGATGATATTTAATAAAATAAGTAGAAATCCACTAAAAGTTTTGTTTGGTTATCTTGCAATCCCGAGATAATCGTCTCCATGCTCCAAATCCATTTTAAAGCCATTTTTAAGGCATTTCGCGCATACATGAAATGAACACATTTTTCTCCAAAACTATAACAGATGCAAGCTTGTCCTGTTTGGTGGAGATGATATTTAATAAAATAAGTAGAAATCCACTAAAAGTTTTGTTTGGTTATCTTGCAATCCCGAGATAATCGTCTCCATGCTCCAAATCCATTTTAAAGCCATTTTTAAGGCATTTCGCGCATACATGAAATGAACACATTTTTCTCCAAAACTATAACAGATGCAAGCTTGTCCTGTTTGGTGGAGATGATATTTAATAAAATAAGTAGAAATACACTAAAAGTTTTGTTTGGTTATCTTGCAATCCTGAGATAATCGTCTCCATGCTCCAAATCCATTTTAAAGCCATTTTTAAGGCATTTCGCGCATACATGAAATGAACACATTTTTCTCCAAAACTATAACAGATGCAAGCTTGTCCTGTTTGGTGGAGATAATATTTAATAAAATAAGTAGAAATCTACTAAAAGTTTCGTTTGTTTATATTGCCATCCTGAGATAATCGTCTCCATGCTCCAAATCCATTTTAAAGCCATTTCAAAGGCATTTTGCGCATACATGAAATGAACACATTTTTCTCCAAAACTATAACACATGCAAGCTTGTCCTGTTTGGTGGAGATGATATTTAATAAAATAAGTAGAAATCCACTAAAAGTTTTGTTTGGTTATCTTGCAATCTCGAGATAATCGTCTCCATGCTCCAAATCCATTTTAAAGCCATTTTTAAGGCATTTCGCGCATACATGAAATGAACACATTTTTCTCCAAAACTATAACAGATGCAAGCTTGTCCTGTTTGGTGGAGATGATATTTAATAAAATAAGTAGAAATCCACTAAAAGTTTTGTTTGGTTATCTTGCAATCCCGAGATAATCGTCTCCATGCTCCAAATCCATTTTAAAGCCATTTTTAAGGCATTTCGCGCATACATGAAATGAACACATTTTTCTCCAAAACTATAACAGATGCAAGCTTGTCCTGTTTGGTGGAGATAATATTTAATAAAATAAGTAGACATCTACTAAAAGTTTCGTTTGTTTATATTGCCATCCTGAGATAATCGTCTCCATGCTCCAAATCCATTTTAAAGCCATTTCAAAGGCATTTTGCGCATACATGAAATGAACACATTTTTCTCCAAAACTATAACACATGCAAGCTTGTCCTGTTTGGTGGAGATGATATTTAATAAAATAAGTAGAAATCCACTAAAAGTTTTGTTTGGTTATCTTGCAATCCCGAGATAATCGTCTCCATGCTCCAAATCCATTTTAAAGCCATTTCAAAGGCATTTTGCGCATACATGAAATGAACACATTTTTCTCCAAAACTATAACACATGCAAGCTTGTCCTGTTTGGTGGAGATGATATTTAATAAAATAAGTAGAAATCCACTAAAAGTTTTGTTTGGTTATCTTGCAATCCCGAGATAATCGTCTCCATGCTCCAAATCCATTTTAAAGCCATTTTTAAGGCATTTCGCGCATACATGAAATGAACACATTTTTCTCCAAAACTATAACAGATGCAAGCTTGTCCTGTTTGGTGGAGATGATATTTAATAAAATAAGTAGAAATCCACTAAAAGTTTTGTTTGGTTATCTTGCAATCCCGAGATAATCGTCTCCATGCTCCAAATCCATTTTAAAGCCATTTTTAAGGCATTTCGCGCATACATGAAATGAACACATTTTTCTCCAAAACTATAACAGATGCAAGCTTGTCCTGTTTGGTGGAGATGATATTTAATAAAATAAGTAGAAATCCACTAAAAGTTTTGTTTGGTTATCTTGCAATCCCGAGATAATCGTCTCCATGCTCCAAATCCATTTTAAAGCCATTTTTAAGGCATTTCGCGCATACATGAAATGAACACATTTTTCTCCAAAACTATAACAGATGCAAGCTTGTCCTGTTTGGCGGAGATGATATTTAATAAAATAAGTAGAAATCCACTAAAAGTTTTGTTTGGTTATCTTGCAATCCCGAGATAATCGTCTCCATGCTCCAAATCCATTTTAAAGCCATTTTAAGGCATTTCGCGCATACATGAAATGAACACATTTTTCTCCAAAACTATAACAGATGCAAGCTTGTCCTGTTTGGTGGAGATAATATTTAATAAAATAAGTAGAAATCTACTAAAAGTTTCGTTTGTTTATATTGCCATCCTGAGATAATCGTCTCCATGCTCCAAATCCATTTTAAAGCCATTTCAAAGGCATTTTGCGCATACATGAAATGAACACATTTTTCTCCAAAACTATAACACATGCAAGCTTGTCCTGTTTGGTGGAGATGATATTTAATAAAATAAGTAGAAATCCACTAAAAGTTTTGTTTGGTTATCTTGCAATCCCGAGATAATCGTCTCCATGCTCCAAATCCATTTTAAAGCCATTTTTAAGGCATTTCGCGCATACATGAAATGAACACATTTTTCTCCAAAACTATAACAGATGCAAGCTTGTCCTGTTTGGTGGAGATGATATTTAATAAAATAAGTAGAAATCCACTAAAAGTTTTGTTTGGTTATCTTGCAATCCCGAGATAATCGTCTCCATGCTCCAAATCCATTTTAAAGCCATTTTTAGGGCATTTCGCGCATACATGAAATGAACACATTTTCTCCAAAACTATAACAGATGCAAGCTTGTCCTGTTTGGTGGAGATAATATTTAATAAAATAAGTAGAAATCTACTAAAAGTTTCGTTTGTTTATATTGCCATCCTGAGATAATCGTCTCCATGCTCCAAATCCATTTTAAAGCCATTTCAAAGGCATTTTGCGCATACATGAAATGAACACATTTTTCTCCAAAACTATAACACATGCAAGCTTGTCCTGTTTGGTGGAGATGATATTTAATAAAATAAGTAGAAATCCACTAAAAGTTTTGTTTGGTTATCTTGCAATCCCGAGATAATCGTCTCCATGCTCCAAATCCATTTTAAAGCCATTTTTAAGGCATTTCGCGCATACATGAAATGAACACATTTTTCTCCAAAACTATAACAGATGCAAGCTTGTCCTGTTTGGTGGAGATGATATTTAATAAAATAAGTAGAAATCCACTAAAAGTTTTGTTTGGTTATCTTGCAATCCTGAGATAATCGTCTCCATGCTCCAAATCCATTTTAAAGCCATTTTTAAGGCATTTCGCGCATACATGAAATGAACACATTTTTCTCCAAAACTATAACAGATGCAAGCTTGTCCTGTTTGGTGGAGATAATATTTAATAAAATAAGTAGAAATCTACTAAAAGTTTCGTTTGTTTATATTGCCATCCTGAGATAATCGTCTCCATGCTCCAAATCCATTTTAAAGCCATTTCAAAGGCATTTTGCGCATACATGAAATGAACACATTTTTCTCCAAAACTATAACACATGCAAGCTTGTCCTGTTTGGTGGAGATGATATTTAATAAAATAAGTAGAAATCCACTAAAAGTTTTGTTTGGTTATCTTGCAATCCCGAGATAATCGTCTCCATGCACCAAATCTATTTTAAAGCCATTTTTAAGGCATTTCGCGCATACATGAAATGAACACATTTTTCTCCAAAACTATAACAGATGCAAGCTTGTCCTGTTTGGTGGAGATGATATTTAATAAAATAAGTAGAAATCCACTAAAAGTTTTGTTTGGTTATCTTGCAATCCCGAGATAATCGTCTCCATGCTCCAAATCCATTTTAAAGCCATTTTTAAGGCATTTCGCGCATACATGAAATGAACACATTTTTCTCCAAAACTATAACAGATGCAAGCTTGTCCTGTTTGGTGGAGATGATATTTAATAAAATAAGTAGAAATCCACTAAAAGTTTTGTTTGGTTATCTTGCAATCCCGAGATAATCGTCTCCATGCTCCAAATCCATTTTAAAGCCATTTTTAAGGCATTTCGCGCATACATGAAATGAACACATTTTTCTCCAAAACTATAACAGATGCAAGCTTGTCCTGTTTGGTGGAGATAATATTTAATAAAATAAGTAGAAATCTACTAAAAGTTTCGTTTGTTTATATTGCCATCCTGAGATAATCGTCTCCATGCTCCAAATCCATTTTAAAGCCATTTCAAAGGCATTTTGCGCATACATGAAATGAACACATTTTTCTCCAAAACTATAACACATGCAAGCTTGTCCTGTTTGGTGGAGATGATATTTAATAAAATAAGTAGAAATCCACTAAAAGTTTTGTTTGGTTATCTTGCAATCCCGAGATAATCGTCTCCATGCTCCAAATCCATTTTAACCCCTTCAGCCCCCAGCCTGTTTTCACCTTAAAGACCCGGCCATTTTTTGCAATTTTGACCAGTGTCACTTTGACAGGTTATAACTCTGGAACACTTCAACGGATCCTGGCGATTCTGACATTGTTTTTTCGTGACATATTGTACTTCATGTCAGTGGTAAATTTAGGCCGATATGTTTTGCGTTTATTTGTGAAAATTTCGGAAATTTAGCGAAAATTTTGAAAATTTTGCAATTTTCAAAATTTGAAATTTTATGCCCATAAATCTGAGAGAAATGTCACACAAAAAAGTTACTAAATAACATTTCCCACATGTCTACTTTACACCAGCGCAATTTTTGAAAAAAAAAAAATTTCCGTTAGGAAGTTAGAAGGGTTCAAAGTTCATCACCAATTTCTCATTTTTCCAACAAAATTTACAAAAAAAAATTGTTTAGGTACCACATCACATTTGGAGTGATTTGAGAAACCTAGGCGACAGAAAATACCCAAAAGTGACCCAATTCTAAAATCTGCACCCCTCACTCTGCTCAAAACCACATCCAAGAAGTTTATTAACCCTTTAGGAGCTTCACAGCAACCAAAGCAATGTAGACGAAAAAATGAAAATTTTACTTTTTTAACACAAAAATGTTACTTTAGCCATAAAAATTAGTATTTTCACAAGGGTATCAGGAAAAATGCATCATAAAATGTATCGTGCATTTTCTCCTGAGTACGCAGATACCCCATATGTGGTGGAAATCAAATGTTTGGGCGCACGGCAGGACTCGGAAGGCAAGGAGCGCAATTTGAATTTTTGAGTGCAAAATTAGCTGCACTCATTAGCGGACGCCATGTCGGGTTTGAAGACCCCCTGAGGTGCCTAAACAATGGAGCTCCCCCACAAATGACCCCATTTTGGAAACTAGAGCCCTCAAATATTTTTTCTAGATGTTTGATGTGCACTTTGAACCCCTGGGGGCTTCACAGAAGTTTATAACGTTGAGCCGTGAAAAGAAAAAAAAATTTTTTTACCACAAAACTGTTGGTTCAACCAGGTAGCTTTTTTTATCACAAGGGTATCAGGAAAAAATGCACCATAAAATTTATGGTGCATTTTCTCCTGAGTACGCAGATACCCCATATGTGGTGGAAATCAAATGTTTGGGCGCACGGCAGGACTCGGAAGGCAAGGAGCGCCATTTCACAGCAAAATTGATTGGAATTATTAGCGGACGCCATGTTTCATTTGGAGACCCCCCTGAAGTGCCTAAACAATGGAGCTCCCCCACAATTGACCCCATTTTGGAAACTAGACCCCTCATGGAATTTATCTAGCTGTTTAGTGAGCACTTTGAACCCCTGGAGGCTTCACAAACGTTTGTAATGTTCAGCCGTGAAAATATTTTATTCTTTTTTTTACCACAAAATTGTTTTTTCAAACAGGTAGCTTTTTTTTCCACAAGGGTATCAGGAAAAAATGCACCATAAAATGTATTGTGCAATTTCTCCTGAGTACGACGATACCTCATATGTGGTGGAAATCAATTGTTTGGGCGTACGGCGGGGCTCAGAAGAGAAGGAGCGCCATTTCACAGTAAAATTGATTGGAATTATTAGCAGACGCCATGTTTCATTTGGAGACCCCCCTGAAGTGCCTAAACAATGGAGCTCCCCCACATGTGATCCCATTTTGGAAACTAGCCCCCCCCCATACAAAAAAAATTAGTTTGGCGAAATAAAAAATACAGACATCAGTAAAAAAAAAAAAAAAAAAGAGCGCCTGCCACTAAGACCAGTGCCAAACGTGAGAGCAATGCACGAGTCTCGTATCGCATCATCCACTGCAGTCTGGAAGTGAGCAACTGCGCTGGATAATGCGATGCGAGAGGGCGGGGCGGCAGATGAGAAAGGGCGCAGCGGATGGAAGATGGGAAAGTGCGCAGCGGGTGGAGGAGCGGCAGAGGATGGGAAAGGGCGCAGCGGATGGATGATGGGAAATGGCGCAGCGGATGGAGGAGCGGCAGAGGATGGGGGGGTGAGATGGGGATACCTACCTTACAGGATGGATCTAGGCAGCAGAATCACAGCAGACAGAAGAGGCAGCAGATGAAGGAGGGTGAAAAGGATGGGAGAGAGCAGGCAGCAGATCAGGGAGGGGGGCAGAGTCTGATGGGAGGGGGGGAGGCAGCACATGGAGGGAGGGGGGAGGCAGCACATGGAGGGAGGGGGGAGGCAGCACATGGGGGGGGGAGGCAGCACATGGGGGGGGAGGCAGCACATGGGGGGGGAGGCAGCACATGGGGGGGGAGGCAGCACATGGGGGGGGGAGGCAGCACATGGGGGGGGGAGGCAGCACATGGGGGGGGAGGCAGCACATGGGGGGGGAGGCAGCACATGGGGGGGGAGGCAGCACATGGGGGGGGAGGCAGCACATGGGGGGGGAGGCAGCACATGGGGGGGGAGGCAGCACATGGGGGGGGAGGCAGCACATGGGGGGGAGGCAGCACATGGGGGGGGAGGCAGCACATGGGGGGGGAGGCAGCACATGGGGGGGGAGGCAGCACATGGAGGGGAGGCAGCACATGGAGGGGAGGCAGCACATGGAGGGGAGGCAGCACATGGAGGGAGGGGGGAGGCAGCACATGGGGGGGAGGCAGCACATGGGGGGGGGAGGCAGCACATGGAGGGAGGGGGGAGGCAGCACATGGGGGGGAGGCAGCACATGGGGGGGGGGCAGGCAGCACATGGAGGGGAGGGAAGGCAGCACATGGAGGGGGGGGGAAGGCAGCACATGGAGGGGGGGGGAAGGCAGCACATGGAGGGGGGGGGAAGGCAGCACATGGAGGGGGGGAAGGCAGCACATGGAGGGGGGGAAGGCAGCACATGGAGGGGGGGAAGGCAGCACATGGAGGGGGGGAGGCAGCACATGGAGGGGGGGAGGGGAGGCAGCACATGGAGGGGGGGAGGCAGCACATGGAGGGGGGGAGGCAGCACATGGAGGGGGGGAGGCAGCACATGGAGGTGGGGAGGGGAGGGGGGGAGGCAGCACATGGAGGGGGGAGGGGAGGCAGCACATGGAGGGGGGGAGGGGAGGCAGCACATGGAGGGGGGGAGGCAGCACATGGAGGGGGGGAGGCAGCACATGGAGGGGGGGAGGGGAGGCAGCACATGGAGGGGGGGAGGCAGCACATGGAGGGGGGGAGGCAGCACATGGAGGGGGGGAGGCAGCACATGGAGGGGGGGAGGCAGCACATGGAGGGGGGGAGGCAGCACATGGAGGGGGGGAGGGGAGGCAGCACATGGAGGGGGGGAGGCAGCACATGGAGGGGGGGAGGCAGCACATGGAGGGGGGGAGGCAGCACATGGAGGGGGGGAGCCGATTAGGTGCAGTGGCAGCCGATGGAGGCGGCGGCCGATCGGGTGCAGCGGCGACTGAAAGGGGACGGTGGCGACCAGGGACCGCGGCGTGGCGGGCAGCAGAGGTGGATCGGCGGGCAGGGACAGCGGCGGGAACAGCGGCGTGGCGGGCAGGGACAGCAGCGGTGGATCTCGGCGGGGAGCGGCGGTGGATCTCGGCGGGGAGCGGCGGTGGATCTCGGCGGGGAGCGGCGGTGGATCTCGGCGGGGAGCGGCGGGGGATCTGGGCGGGGAGCGGCGGGGGATCTGGGCGGGGAGCGGCGGTGGATCTCGGCGGGGAGCGGCGGTGGATCTCGGCGGGGAGCGGCGGGGGATCTCGGCGGGGAGCGGCGGTGGATCTGGGCGGGGAGCGGCGGTGGATCTCGGCGGGGAGCGGCGGTGGATCTCGGCGGGGAGCGGCGGTGGATCTGGGCGGGGAGCGGCGGTGGATCTGGGCGGGGAGCGGCGGTGGATCTGGGCGGGGAGCGGCGGTGGATCTGGGCGGGGAGCGGCGGTGGATCTGGGCGGGGAGCGGCGGTGGATCTCGGCGGGGAGCGGCGGTGGATCTCGGCGGGGAGCGGCGGTGGATCTCGGCGGGGAGCGGCGGGGGATCTCGGCGGGGAGCGGCGGTGGATCTCGGCGGGGAGCGGCGGGGGATCTCGGCGGGGAGCGGCGGGGGATCTCGGCGGGGAGCGGCGGGGGATCTCGGCGGGGAGCGGCGGGGGATCTCGGCGGGGAGCGGCGGGGGATCTCGGCGGGGAGCGGCGGGGGATCTCGGCGGGGAGCGGCGGGGGATCGCGGCGGGGGATCGGGGGGGGGGGGGGTGCTATAACTTACCGATGGGCACCTGCAGCGACCGCTCTCATCAGCTTTCACGGACGGAGTGAAGCTGAGGGTAGCGGTGACGGCACAAGATCCACAGTGATTGGGAGAGATCGGTCACAAGGCCGGTCTCCCCAATCAGAGCTGGGGGCGGGTGAAACAAAGTTCACCCAGCTCCAGCCAGTCATCAGTGCTACAGCAGCACTGATTATGGCTGGATTGCAATGTGTTAGCCATTTTCAATGGCTGACACATTACAGTGACTGTAATTGGCTGAGCGGCGTTCGTCAGCCAATCACAGCCTCTGTAGGTTCGGGGAGGAGGCACCACCCCTCCTGAGGTCAGGCAGAGGTCCCCTCCTTCCCGAATCCACCGTTTAGGTAAACAAATTTCACTCCCCGGGGCTCCGGGACCGCGATTTCGCCAGGACGTACTGAGTACGTCATGGGTCGTTTAGCACCATGTGACCATGACGTACTCAGTACGTCCAAGGTCGTTAAGGGGTTAAAGCCATTTTTAAGGCATTTCGCGCATACATGAAATGAACACATTTTTCTCCAAAACTATAACAGATGCAAGCTTGTCCTGTTTGGTGGAGATGATATTTAATAAAATAAGTAGAAATCCACTAAAAGTTTTGTTTGGTTATCTTGCAATCCCGAGATAATCGTCTCCATGCTCCAAATCCATTTTAAAGCCATTTTTAAGGCATTTCGCGCATACATGAAATGAACACATTTTTCTCCAAAACTATAACAGATGCAAGCTTGTCCTGTTTGGTGGAGATGATATTTAATAAAATAAGTAGAAATCCACTAAAAGTTTTGTTTGGTTATCTTGCAATCCCGAGATAATCGTCTCCATGCTCCAAATCCATTTTAAAGCCATTTTTAAGGCATTTCGCGCATACATGAAATGAACACATTTTTCTCCAAAACTATAACAGATGCAAGCTTGTCCTGTTTGGTGGAGATGATATTTAATAAAATAATTAGAAATCCACTAAAAGTTTTGTTTGGTTATCTTGCAATCCCGAGATAATCGTCTCCATGCTCCAAATCCATTTTAAAGTCATTTTTAAGGCATTTCGCGCATACATGAAATGAACACATTTTTCTCCAAAACTATAACAGATGCAAGCTTGTACTGTTTGGTGGAGATGATATTTAATAAAATAAGTAGAAATCCACTAAAAGTTTTGTTTGGTTATCTTGCAATCCCGAGATAATCGTCTCCATGCTCCAAATCCATTTTAAAGCCATTTTTAAGGCATTTCGCGCATACATGAAATGAACACATTTTTCTCCAAAACTATAACAGATGCAAGCTTGTCCTGTTTGGTGGAGATAATATTTAATAAAATAAGTAGAAATCTACTAAAAGTTTCGTTTGTTTATATTGCCATCCTGAGATAATCGTCTCCATGCTCCAAATCCATTTTAAAGCCATTTCAAGGGCATTTTGCGCATACATGAAATGAACACATTTTTCTCCAAAACTATAACACATGCAAGCTTGTCCTGTTTGGTGGAGATGATATTTAATAAAATAAGTAGAAATCCACTAAAAGTTTTGTTTGGTTATCTTGCAATCCCGAGATAATCGTCTCCATGCTCCAAATCCATTTTAAAGCCATTTTTAAGGCATTTCGCGCATACATGAAATGAACACATTTTTCTCCAAAACTATAACAGATGCAAGCTTGTCCTGTTTGGTGGAGATGATATTTAATAAAATAAGTAGAAATCCACTAAAAGTTTTGTTTGGTTATCTTGCAATCCCGAGATAATCGTCTCCATGCTCCAAATCCATTTTAAAGCCATTTTTAAGGCATTTCGCGCATACATGAAATGAACACATTTTTCTCCAAAACTATAACAGATGCAAGCTTGTCCTGTTTGGTGGAGATAATATTTAATAAAATAAGTAGAAATCTACTAAAAGTTTCGTTTGTTTATATTGCCATCCTGAGATAATCGTCTCCATGCTCCAAATCCATTTTAAAGCCATTTCAAAGGCATTTTGCGCATACATGAAATGAACACATTTTTCTCCAAAACTATAACACATGCAAGCTTGTCCTGTTTGGTGGAGATGATATTTAATAAAATAAGTAGAAATCCACTAAAAGTTTTGTTTGGTTATCTTGCAATCCCGAGATAATCGTCTCCATGCTCCAAATCCATTTTAAAGCCATTTCAAAGGCATTTTGCGCATACATGAAATGAACACATTTTTCTCCAAAACTATAACACATGCAAGCTTGTCCTGTTTGGTGGAGATGATATTTAATAAAATAAGTAGAAATCCACTAAAAGTTTTGTTTGGTTATCTTGCAATCCCGAGATAATCGTCTCCATGCTCCAAATCCATTTTAAAGCCATTTTAAGGCATTTCGCGCATACATGAAATGAACACATTTTTCTCCAAAACTATAACAGATGCAAGCTTGTCCTATTTGGTGGAGATGATATTTAATAAAATAAGTAGAAATCCACTAAAAGTTTTGTTTGGTTATCTTGCAATCCCGAGATAATCGTCTCCATGCTCCAAATCCATTTTAAAGCCATTTTTAAGGCATTTCGCGCATACATGAAATGAACACATTTTTCTCCAAAACTATAACAGATGCAAGCTTGTCCTGTTTGGTGGAGATGATATTTAATAAAATAAGTAGAAATCCACTAAAAGTTTTGTTTGGTTATATTGCAATCCCGAGATAATCGTCTCCATGCTCCAAATCCATTTTAAAGCCATTTTTAAGGCATTTCGCGCATACATGAAATGAACACATTTTTCTCCAAAACTATAACAGATGCAAGCTTGTCCTGTTTGGCGGAGATGATATTTAATAAAATAAGTAGAAATCCACTAAAAGTTTTGTTTGGTTATCTTGCAATCCCGAGATAATCGTCTCCATGCTCCAAATCCATTTTAAAGCCATTTTTAAGGCATTTCGCGCATACATGAAATGAACACATTTTTCTCCAAAACTATAACAGATGCAAGCTTGTCCTGTTTGGTGGAGATAATATTTAATAAAATAAGTAGAAATCTACTAAAAGTTTCGTTTGTTTATATTGCCATCCTGAGATAATCGTCTCCATGCTCCAAATCCATTTTAAAGCCATTTCAAAGGCATTTTGCGCATACATGAAATGAACACATTTTTCTCCAAAACTATAACACATGCAAGCTTGTCCTGTTTGGTGGAGATGATATTTAATAAAATAAGTAGAAATCCACTAAAAGTTTTGTTTGGTTATCTTGCAATCCCGAGATAATCGTCTCCATGCTCCAAATCCATTTTAAAGCCATTTTTAAGGCATTTCGCGCATACATGAAATGAACACATTTTTCTCCAAAACTATAACAGATGCAAGCTTGTCCTGTTTGGTGGAGATGATATTTAATAAAATAAGTAGAAATCCACTAAAAGTTTTGTTTGGTTATCTTGCAATCCCGAGATAATCGTCTCCATGCTCCAAATCCATTTTAAAGCCATTTTTAAGGCATTTCGCGCATACATGAAATGAACACATTTTTCTCCAAAACTATAACAGATGCAAGCTTGTCCTGTTTGGTGGAGATGATATTTAATAAAATAAGTAGAAATCCACTAAAAGTTTTGTTTGGTTATCTTGCAATCCCGAGATAATCGTCTCCATGCTCCAAATTCATTTTAAAGCCATTTTTAAGGCATTTCGCGCATACATGAAATGAACACATTTTTCTCCAAAACTATAACAGATGCAAGCTTGTCCTGTTTGGTGGAGATGATATTTAATAAAATAAGTAGAAATCCACTAAAAGTTTTGTTTGGTTATCTTGCAATCCCGAGATAATCGTCTCCATGCTCCAAATCCATTTTAAAGCCATTTCAAAGGCATTTTGCGCATACATGAAATGAACACATTTTTCTCCAAAACTATAACACATGCAAGCTTGTCCTGTTTGGTGGAGATGATATTTAATAAAATAAGTAGAAATCCACTAAAAGTTTTGTTTGGTTATCTTGCAATCCCGAGATAATCGTCTCCATGCTCCAAATCCATTTTAAAGCCATTTTTAAGGCATTTCGCGCATACATGAAATGAACACATTTTTCTCCAAAACTATAACAGATGCAAGCTTGTCCTGTTTGGTGGAGATGATATTTAATAAAATAAGTAGAAATCCACTAAAAGTTTTGTTTGGTTATCTTGCAATCCCGAGATAATCGTCTCCATGCTCCAAATCCATTTTAAAGCCATTTTTAAGGCATTTCGCGCATACATGAAATGAACACATTTTTCTCCAAAACTATAACAGATGCAAGCTTGTCCTGTTTGGTGGAGATGATATTTAATAAAATAAGTAGAAATCCACTAAAAGTTTTGTTTGGTTATCTTGCAATCCCGAGATAATCGTCTCCATGCTCCAAATCCATTTTAAAGCCATTTTTAAGGCATTTCGCGCATACATGAAATGAACACATTTTTCTCCAAAACTATAACAGATGCAAGCTTGTCCTGTTTGGTGGAGATGATATTTAATAAAATAAGTAGAAATCCACTAAAAGTTTTGTTTGGTTATCTTGCAATCCCGAGATAATCGTCTCCATGCTCCAAATCCATTTTAAAGCCATTTTTAAGGCATTTCGCGCATACATGAAATGAACACATTTTTCTCCAAAACTATAACAGATGCAAGCTTGTCCTGTTTGGTGGAGATGATATTTAATAAAATATGTAGAAATCCACTAAAAGTTTTGTTTGGTTATCTTGCAATCCCGAGATAATCGTCTCCATGCTCCAAATCCATTTTAAAGCCATTTTTAAGGCATTTCGCGCATACATGAAATGAACACATTTTTCTCCAAAACTATAATAGATGCAAGCTTGTCCTGTTTGGTGGAGATGATATTTAATAAAATAAGTAGAAATCCACTAAAAGTTTTGTTTGGTTATCTTGCAATCCCGAGATAATCGTCTCCATGCTCCAAATCCATTTTAAAGCCATTTTTAAGGCATTTCGCGCATACATGAAATGAACACATTTTTCTCCAAAACTATAACAGATGCAAGCTTGTCCTGTTTGGTGGAGATAATATTTAATAAAATAAGTAGAAATCTACTAAAAGTTTCGTTTGTTTATATTGCCATCCTGAGATAATCGTCTCCATGCTCCAAATCCATTTTAAAGCCATTTCAAAGGCATTTTGCGCATACATGAAATGAACACATTTTTCTCCAAAACTATAACACATGCAAGCTTGTCCTGTTTGGTGGAGATGATATTTAATAAAATAAGTAGAAATCCACTAAAAGTTTTGTTTGGTTATCTTGCAATCCCGAGATAATCGTCTCCACGCTCCAAATCCATTTTAAAGCCATTTTTAAGGCATTTCGCGCATACATAAAATGAACACATTTTTCTCCAAAACTATAACAGATGCAAGCTTGTCCTGTTTGGTGGAGATGATATTTAATAAAATAAGTAGAAATCCACTAAAAGTTTTGTTTGGTTATCTTGCAATCCCGAGATAATCGTCTCCATGCTCCAAATCCATTTTAAAGCCATTTTTAAGGCATTTCGCGCATACATGAAATGAACACATTTTTCTCCAAAACTATAACAGATGCAAGCTTGTTCTGTTTGGTGGAGATAATATTTAATAAAATAAGTAGAAATCTACTAAAAGTTTCGTTTGTTTATATTGCCATCCTGAGATAATCGTCTCCATGCTCCAAATCCATTTTAAAGCCATTTCAAAGGCATTTTGCGCATACATGAAATGAACACATTTTTCTCCAAAACTATAACACATGCAAGTTTGTCCTGTTTGGTGGAGATGATATTTAATAAAATAAGTAGAAATCCACTAAAAGTTTTGTTTGGTTATCTTGCAATCCCGAGATAATCGTCTCCATGCTCCAAATCCATTTTAAAGCCATTTTTAAGGCATTTCGCGCATACATGAAATGAACACATTTTTCTCCAAAACTATAACAGATGCAAGCTTGTCCTGTTTGGTGGAGATGATATTTAATAAAATAAGTAGAAATCCACTAAAAGTTTTGTTTGGTTATCTTGCAATCCTGAGATAATCGTCTCCATGCTCCAAATCCATTTTAAAGCCATTTTTAAGGCATTTCGCGCATACATGAAATGAACACATTTTTCTCCAAAACTATAACAGATGCAAGCTTGTCCTGTTTGGTGGAGATAATATTTAATAAAATAAGTAGAAATCTACTAAAAGTTTCGTTTGTTTATATTGCCATCCTGAGATAATCGTCTCCATGCTCCAAATCCATTTTAAAGCCATTTCAAAGGCATTTTGCGCATACATGAAATGAACACATTTTTCTCCAAAACTATAACACATGCAAGCTTGTCCTGTTTGGTGGAGATGATATTTAATAAAATAAGTAGAAATCCACTAAAAGTTTTGTTTGGTTATCTTGCAATCCCGAGATAATCGTCTCCATGCACCAAATCTATTTTAAAGCCATTTTTAAGGCATTTCGCGCATACATGAAATGAACACATTTTTCTCCAAAACTATAACAGATGCAAGCTTGTCCTGTTTGGTGGAGATGATATTTAATAAAATAAGTAGAAATCCACTAAAAGTTTTGTTTGGTTATCTTGCAATCCCGAGATAATCGTCTCCATGCTCCAAATCCATTTTAAAGCCATTTTTAAGGCATTTCGCGCATACATGAAATGAACACATTTTTCTCCAAAACTATAACAGATGCAAGCTTGTCCTGTTTGGTGGAGATGATATTTAATAAAATAAGTAGAAATCCACTAAAAGTTTTGTTTGGTTATCTTGCAATCCCGAGATAATCGTCTCCATGCTCCAAATCCATTTTAAAGCCATTTTTAAGGCATTTCGCGCATACATGAAATGAACACATTTTTCTCCAAAACTATAACAGATGCAAGCTTGTCCTGTTTGGTGGAGATAATATTTAATAAAATCAGTAGAAATCTACTAAAAGTTTCGTTTGTTTATATTGCCATCCTGAGATAATCGTCTCCATGCTCCAAATCCATTTTAAAGCCATTTCAAAGGCATTTTGCGCATACATGAAATGAACACATTTTTCTCCAAAACTATAACACATGCAAGCTTGTCCTGTTTGGTGGAGATGATATTTAATAATATAAGTAGAAATCCACTAAAAGTTTTGTTTGGTTATCTTGCAATCCCGAGATAATCGTCTCCATGCTCCAAATCCATTTTAAAGCCATTTTTAAGGCATTTCGCGCATACATAAAATGAACACATTTTTCTCCAAAACTATAACAGATGCAAGCTTGTCCTGTTTGGTGGAGATGATATTTAATAAAATAAGTAGAAATCCACTAAAAGTTTTGTTTGGTTATCTTGCAATCCCGAGATAATCGTCTCCATGCTCCAAATCCATTTTAAAGCCATTTTAAGGCATTTCGCGCATACATGAAATGAACACATTTTTCTCCAAAACTATAACAGATGCAAGCTTGTCCTATTTGGTGGAGATGATATTTAATAAAATAAGTAGAAATCCACTAAAAGTTTTGTTTGGTTATCTTGCAATCCCGAGATAATCGTCTCCATGCTCCAAATCCATTTTAAAGCCATTTTTAAGGCATTTCGCGCATACATGAAATGAACACATTTTTCTCCAAAACTATAACAGATGCAAGCTTGTCCTGTTTGGTGGAGATGATATTTAATAAAATAAGTAGAAATCCACTAAAAGTTTTGTTTGGTTATATTGCAATCCCGAGATAATCGTCTCCATGCTCCAAATCCATTTTAAAGCCATTTTTAAGGCATTTCGCGCATACATGAAATGAACACATTTTTCTCCAAAACTATAACAGATGCAAGCTTGTCCTGTTTGGCGGAGATGATATTTAATAAAATAAGTAGAAATCCACTAAAAGTTTTGTTTGGTTATCTTGCAATCCCGAGATAATCGTCTCCATGCTCCAAATCCATTTTAAAGCCATTTTTAAGGCATTTCGCGCATACATGAAATGAACACATTTTTCTCCAAAACTATAACAGATGCAAGCTTGTCCTGTTTGGTGGAGATAATATTTAATAAAATAAGTAGAAATCTACTAAAAGTTTCGTTTGTTTATATTGCCATCCTGAGATAATCGTCTCCATGCTCCAAATCCATTTTAAAGCCATTTCAAAGGCATTTTGCGCATACATGAAATGAACACATTTTTCTCCAAAACTATAACACATGCAAGCTTGTCCTGTTTGGTGGAGATGATATTTAATAAAATAAGTAGAAATCCACTAAAAGTTTTGTTTGGTTATCTTGCAATCCCGAGATAATCGTCTCCATGCTCCAAATCCATTTTAAAGCCATTTTTAAGGCATTTCGCGCATACATGAAATGAACACATTTTTCTCCAAAACTATAACAGATGCAAGCTTGTCCTGTTTGGTGGAGATGATATTTAATAAAATAAGTAGAAATCCACTAAAAGTTTTGTTTGGTTATCTTGCAATCCCGAGATAATCGTCTCCATGCTCCAAATCCATTTTAAAGCCATTTTTAAGGCATTTCGCGCATACATGAAATGAACACATTTTTCTCCAAAACTATAACAGATGCAAGCTTGTCCTGTTTGGTGGAGATGATATTTAATAAAATAAGTAGAAATCCACTAAAAGTTTTGTTTGGTTATCTTGCAATCCCGAGATAATCGTCTCCATGCTCCAAATTCATTTTAAAGCCATTTTTAAGGCATTTCGCGCATACATGAAATGAACACATTTTTCTCCAAAACTATAACAGATGCAAGCTTGTCCTGTTTGGTGGAGATGATATTTAATAAAATAAGTAGAAATCCACTAAAAGTTTTGTTTGGTTATCTTGCAATCCCGAGATAATCGTCTCCATGCTCCAAATCCATTTTAAAGCCATTTCAAAGGCATTTTGCGCATACATGAAATGAACACATTTTTCTCCAAAACTATAACACATGCAAGCTTGTCCTGTTTGGTGGAGATGATATTTAATAAAATAAGTAGAAATCCACTAAAAGTTTTGTTTGGTTATCTTGCAATCCCGAGATAATCGTCTCCATGCTCCAAATCCATTTTAAAGCCATTTTTAAGGCATTTCGCGCATACATGAAATGAACACATTTTTCTCCAAAACTATAACAGATGCAAGCTTGTCCTGTTTGGTGGAGATGATATTTAATAAAATAAGTAGAAATCCACTAAAAGTTTTGTTTGGTTATCTTGCAATCCCGAGATAATCGTCTCCATGCTCCAAATCCATTTTAAAGCCATTTTTAAGGCATTTCGCGCATACATGAAATGAACACATTTTTCTCCAAAACTATAACAGATGCAAGCTTGTCCTGTTTGGTGGAGATGATATTTAATAAAATAAGTAGAAATCCACTAAAAGTTTTGTTTGGTTATCTTGCAATCCCGAGATAATCGTCTCCATGCTCCAAATCCATTTTAAAGCCATTTTTAAGGCATTTCGCGCATACATGAAATGAACACATTTTTCTCCAAAACTATAACAGATGCAAGCTTGTCCTGTTTGGTGGAGATGATATTTAATAAAATAAGTAGAAATCCACTAAAAGTTTTGTTTGGTTATCTTGCAATCCCGAGATAATCGTCTCCATGCTCCAAATCCATTTTAAAGCCATTTTTAAGGCATTTCGCGCATACATGAAATGAACACATTTTTCTCCAAAACTATAACAGATGCAAGCTTGTCCTGTTTGGTGGAGATGATATTTAATAAAATATGTAGAAATCCACTAAAAGTTTTGTTTGGTTATCTTGCAATCCCGAGATAATCGTCTCCATGCTCCAAATCCATTTTAAAGCCATTTTTAAGGCATTTCGCGCATACATGAAATGAACACATTTTTCTCCAAAACTATAATAGATGCAAGCTTGTCCTGTTTGGTGGAGATGATATTTAATAAAATAAGTAGAAATCCACTAAAAGTTTTGTTTGGTTATCTTGCAATCCCGAGATAATCGTCTCCATGCTCCAAATCCATTTTAAAGCCATTTTTAAGGCATTTCGCGCATACATGAAATGAACACATTTTTCTCCAAAACTATAACAGATGCAAGCTTGTCCTGTTTGGTGGAGATAATATTTAATAAAATAAGTAGAAATCTACTAAAAGTTTCGTTTGTTTATATTGCCATCCTGAGATAATCGTCTCCATGCTCCAAATCCATTTTAAAGCCATTTCAAAGGCATTTTGCGCATACATGAAATGAACACATTTTTCTCCAAAACTATAACACATGCAAGCTTGTCCTGTTTGGTGGAGATGATATTTAATAAAATAAGTAGAAATCCACTAAAAGTTTTGTTTGGTTATCTTGCAATCCCGAGATAATCGTCTCCACGCTCCAAATCCATTTTAAAGCCATTTTTAAGGCATTTCGCGCATACATAAAATGAACACATTTTTCTCCAAAACTATAACAGATGCAAGCTTGTCCTGTTTGGTGGAGATGATATTTAATAAAATAAGTAGAAATCCACTAAAAGTTTTGTTTGGTTATCTTGCAATCCCGAGATAATCGTCTCCATGCTCCAAATCCATTTTAAAGCCATTTTTAAGGCATTTCGCGCATACATGAAATGAACACATTTTTCTCCAAAACTATAACAGATGCAAGCTTGTTCTGTTTGGTGGAGATAATATTTAATAAAATAAGTAGAAATCTACTAAAAGTTTCGTTTGTTTATATTGCCATCCTGAGATAATCGTCTCCATGCTCCAAATCCATTTTAAAGCCATTTCAAAGGCATTTTGCGCATACATGAAATGAACACATTTTTCTCCAAAACTATAACACATGCAAGTTTGTCCTGTTTGGTGGAGATGATATTTAATAAAATAAGTAGAAATCCACTAAAAGTTTTGTTTGGTTATCTTGCAATCCCGAGATAATCGTCTCCATGCTCCAAATCCATTTTAAAGCCATTTTTAAGGCATTTCGCGCATACATGAAATGAACACATTTTTCTCCAAAACTATAACAGATGCAAGCTTGTCCTGTTTGGTGGAGATGATATTTAATAAAATAAGTAGAAATCCACTAAAAGTTTTGTTTGGTTATCTTGCAATCCTGAGATAATCGTCTCCATGCTCCAAATCCATTTTAAAGCCATTTTTAAGGCATTTCGCGCATACATGAAATGAACACATTTTTCTCCAAAACTATAACAGATGCAAGCTTGTCCTGTTTGGTGGAGATAATATTTAATAAAATAAGTAGAAATCTACTAAAAGTTTCGTTTGTTTATATTGCCATCCTGAGATAATCGTCTCCATGCTCCAAATCCATTTTAAAGCCATTTCAAAGGCATTTTGCGCATACATGAAATGAACACATTTTTCTCCAAAACTATAACACATGCAAGCTTGTCCTGTTTGGTGGAGATGATATTTAATAAAATAAGTAGAAATCCACTAAAAGTTTTGTTTGGTTATCTTGCAATCCCGAGATAATCGTCTCCATGCACCAAATCTATTTTAAAGCCATTTTTAAGGCATTTCGCGCATACATGAAATGAACACATTTTTCTCCAAAACTATAACAGATGCAAGCTTGTCCTGTTTGGTGGAGATGATATTTAATAAAATAAGTAGAAATCCACTAAAAGTTTTGTTTGGTTATCTTGCAATCCCGAGATAATCGTCTCCATGCTCCAAATCCATTTTAAAGCCATTTTTAAGGCATTTCGCGCATACATGAAATGAACACATTTTTCTCCAAAACTATAACAGATGCAAGCTTGTCCTGTTTGGTGGAGATGATATTTAATAAAATAAGTAGAAATCCACTAAAAGTTTTGTTTGGTTATCTTGCAATCCCGAGATAATCGTCTCCATGCTCCAAATCCATTTTAAAGCCATTTTTAAGGCATTTCGCGCATACATGAAATGAACACATTTTTCTCCAAAACTATAACAGATGCAAGCTTGTCCTGTTTGGTGGAGATAATATTTAATAAAATCAGTAGAAATCTACTAAAAGTTTCGTTTGTTTATATTGCCATCCTGAGATAATCGTCTCCATGCTCCAAATCCATTTTAAAGCCATTTCAAAGGCATTTTGCGCATACATGAAATGAACACATTTTTCTCCAAAACTATAACACATGCAAGCTTGTCCTGTTTGGTGGAGATGATATTTAATAATATAAGTAGAAATCCACTAAAAGTTTTGTTTGGTTATCTTGCAATCCCGAGATAATCGTCTCCATGCTCCAAATCCATTTTAAAGCCATTTTTAAGGCATTTCGCGCATACATAAAATGAACACATTTTTCTCCAAAACTATAACAGATGCAAGCTTGTCCTGTTTGGTGGAGATGATATTTAATAAAATAAGTAGAAATCCACTAAAAGTTTTGTTTGGTTATCTTGCAATCCCGAGATAATCGTCTCCATGCTCCAAATCCATTTTAAAGCCATTTTTAAGGCATTTCGCGCATACATGAAATGAACACATTTTTCTCCAAAACTATAACAGATGCAAGCTTGTCCTGTTTGGTGGAGATGATATTTAATAAAATAAGTAGAAATCCACTAAAAGTTTTGTTTGGTTATCTTGCAATCCCGAGATAATCGTCTCCATGCTCCAAATCCATTTTGAAGTCATTTTTAAGGCATTTCGCGCATACATGAAATGAACACATTTTTCTCCAAAACTATAACAGATGCAAGCTTGTCCTGTTTGGTGGAGATGATATTTAATAAAATAAGTAGAAATCCACTAAAAGTTTTGTTTGGTTATCTTGCAATCCCGAGATAATCGTCTCCATGCTCCAAATCCATTTTAAAGCCATTTTTAAGGCATTTCGCGCATACATGAAATGAACACATTTTTCTCCAAAACTATAACAGATGCAAGCTTGTCCTGTTTGGTGGAGATAATATTTAATAAAATAAGTAGAAATCTACTAAAAGTTTCGTTTGTTTATATTGCCATCCTGAGATAATCGTCTCCATGCTCCAAATCCATTTTAAAGCCATTTCAAGGGCATTTTGCGCATACATGAAATGAACACATTTTTCTCCAAAACTATAACACATGCAAGCTTGTCCTGTTTGGTGGAGATGATATTTAATAAAATAAGTAGAAATCCACTAAAAGTTTTGTTTGGTTATCTTGCAATCCCGAGATAATCGTCTCCATGCTCCAAATCCATTTTAAAGCCATTTTTAAGGCATTTCGCGCATACATGGAATGAACACATTTTTCTCCAAAACTATAACAGATGCAAGCTTGTCCTGTTTGGTGGAGATGATATTTAATAAAATAAGTAGAAATCCACTAAAAGTTTTGTTTGGTTATCTTGCAATCCCGAGATAATCGTCTCCATGCTCCAAATCCATTTTAAAGCCATTTTTAAGGCATTTCGCGCATACATGAAATGAACACATTTTTCTCCAAAACTATAACAGATGCAAGCTTGTCCTGTTTGGTGGAGATGATATTTAATAAAATAAGTAGAAATCCACTAAAAGTTTTGTTTGGTTATCTTGCAATCCCGAGATAATCGTCTCCATGCTCCAAATCCATTTTAAAGCCATTTTTAAGGCATTTCGCGCATACATGAAATGAACACATTTTTCTCCAAAACTATAACAGATGCAAGCTTGTCCTGTTTGGTGGAGATGATATTTAATAAAATAAGTAGAAATCCACTAAAAGTTTTGTTTGGTTATCTTGCAATCCCGAGATAATCGTCTCCATGCTCCAAATCCATTTTAAAGTCATTTTTAAGGCATTTCGCGCATACATGAAATGAACACATTTTTCTCCAAAACTATAACAGATGCAAGCTTGTCCTGTTTGGTGGAGATGATATTTAATAAAATAAGTAGAAATCCACTAAAAGTTTTGTTTGGTTATCTTGCAATCCCGAGATAATCGTCTCCATGCTCCAAATCCATTTTAAAGCCATTTTTAAGGCATTTCGCGCATACATGAAATGAACACATTTTTCTCCAAAACTATAACAGATGCAAACTTGTCCTGTTTGGTGGAGATAATATTTAATAAAATAAGTAGAAATCTACTAAAAGTTTCGTTTGTTTATATTGCCATCCTGAGATAATCGTCTCCATGCTCCAAATCCATTTTAAAGCCATTTCAAGGGCATTTTGCGCATACATGAAATGAACACATTTTTCTCCAAAACTATAACACATGCAAGCTTGTCCTGTTTGGTGGAGATGATATTTAATAAAATAAGTAGAAATCCACTAAAAGTTTTGTTTGGTTATCTTGCAATCCCGAGATAATCGTCTCCATGCTCCAAATCCATTTTAAAGCCATTTTTAAGGCATTTCGCGCATACATGAAATGAACACATTTTTCTCCAAAACTATAACAGATGCAAGCTTGTCCTGTTTGGTGGAGATGATATTTAATAAAATAAGTAGAAATCCACTAAAAGTTTTGTTTGGTTATCTTGCAATCCCGAGATAATCGTCTCCATGCTCCAAATCCATTTTAAAGCCATTTTTAAGGCATTTCGCGCATACATGAAATGAACACATTTTTCTCCAAAACTATAACAGATGCAAGCTTGTCCTGTTTGGTGGAGATAATATTTAATAAAATAAGTAGAAATCTACTAAAAGTTTCGTTTGTTTATATTGCCATCCTGAGATAATCGTCTCCATGCTCCAAATCCATTTTAAAGCCATTTCAAAGGCATTTTGCGCATACATGAAATGAACACATTTTTCTCCAAAACTATAACACATGCAAGCTTGTCCTGTTTGGTGGAGATGATATTTAATAAAATAAGTAGAAATCCACTAAAAGTTTTGTTTGGTTATCTTGCAATCCCGAGATAATCGTCTCCATGCTCCAAATCCATTTTAAAGCCATTTCAAAGGCATTTTGCGCATACATGAAATGAACACATTTTTCTCCAAAACTATAACACATGCAAGCTTGTCCTGTTTGGTGGAGATGATATTTAATAAAATAAGTAGAAATCCACTAAAAGTTTTGTTTGGTTATCTTGCAATCCCGAGATAATCGTCTCCATGCTCCAAATCCATTTTAAAGCCATTTTTAAGGCATTTCGCGCATACATGAAATGAACACATTTTTCTCCAAAACTATAACAGATGCAAGCTTGTCCTATTTGGTGGAGATGATATTTAATAAAATAAGTAGAAATCCACTAAAAGTTTTGTTTGGTTATCTTGCAATCCCGAGATAATCGTCTCCATGCTCCAAATCCATTTTAAAGCCATTTTTAAGGCATTTCGCGCATACATGAAATGAACACATTTTTCTCCAAAACTATAACAGATGCAAGCTTGTCCTGTTTGGTGGAGATGATATTTAATAAAATAAGTAGAAATCCACTAAAAGTTTTGTTTGGTTATATTGCAATCCCGAGATAATCGTCTCCATGCTCCAAATCCATTTTAAAGCCATTTTTAAGGCATTTCGCGCATACATGAAATGAACACATTTTTCTCCAAAACTATAACAGATGCAAGCTTGTCCTGTTTGGTGGAGATAATATTTAATAAAATAAGTAGAAATCTACTAAAAGTTTCGTTTGTTTATATTGCCATCCTGAGATAATCGTCTCCATGCTCCAAATCCATTTTAAAGCCATTTCAAAGGCATTTTGCGCATACATGAAATGAACACATTTTTCTCCAAAACTATAACACATGCAAGCTTGTCCTGTTTGGTGGAGATGATATTTAATAAAATAAGTAGAAATCCACTAAAAGTTTTGTTTGGTTATCTGGCAATCCCGAGATAATCGTCTCCATGCTCCAAATCCATTTTAAAGCCATTTTTAAGGCATTTCGCGCATACATGAAATGAACACATTTTTCTCCAAAACTATAACAGATGCAAGCTTGTCCTGTTTGGTGGAGATGATATTTAATAAAATAAGTAGAAATCCACTAAAAGTTTTGTTTGGTTATCTTGCAATCCCGAGATAATCGTCTCCATGCTCCAAATCCATTTTAAAGCCATTTTTAAGGCATTTCGCGCATACATGAAATGAACACATTTTTCTCCAAAACTATAACAGATGCAAGCTTGTCCTGTTTGGTGGAGATGATATTTAATAAAATAAGTAGAAATCCACTAAAAGTTTTGTTTGGTTATCTTGCAATCCCGAGATAATCGTCTCCATGCTCCAAATCCATTTTAAAGCCATTTTTAAGGCATTTCGCGCATACATGAAATGAACACATTTTTCTCCAAAACTATAACACATGCAAGCTTGTCCTGTTTGGTGGAGATGATATTTAATAAAATAAGTAGAAATCCACTAAAAGTTTTGTTTGGTTATCTTGCAATCCCGAGATAATCGTCTCCATGCTCCAAATCCATTTTAAAGCCATTTTTAAGGCATTTCGCGCATACATGAAATGAACACATTTTTCTCCAAAACTATAACAGATGCAAGCTTGTCCTGTTTGGTGGAGATGATATTTAATAAAATAAGTAGAAATCCACTAAAAGTTTTGTTTGGTTATCTTGCAATCCCGAGATAATCGTCTCCATGCTCCAAATCCATTTTAAAGCCATTTTTAAGGCATTTCGCGCATACATGAAATGAACACATTTTTCTCCAAAACTATAACAGATGCAAGCTTGTCCTGTTTGGTGGAGATGATATTTAATAAAATAAGTAGAAATCCACTAAAAGTTTTGTTTGGTTATCTTGCAATCCCGAGATAATCGTCTCCATGCTCCAAATCCATTTTAAAGCCATTTTTAAGGCATTTCGCGCATACATGAAATGAACACATTTTTCTCCAAAACTATAACAGATGCAAGCTTGTCCTGTTTGGTGGAGATGATATTTAATAAAATATGTAGAAATCCACTAAAAGTTTTGTTTGGTTATCTTGCAATCCCGAGATAATCGTCTCCATGCTCCAAATCCATTTTAAAGCCATTTTTAAGGCATTTCGCGCATACATGAAATGAACACATTTTTCTCCAAAACTATAATAGATGCAAGCTTGTCCTGTTTGGTGGAGATGATATTTAATAAAATAAGTAGAAATCCACTAAAAGTTTTGTTTGGTTATCTTGCAATCCCGAGATAATCGTCTCCATGCTCCAAATCCATTTTAAAGCCATTTTTAAGGCATTTCGCGCATACATGAAATGAACACATTTTTCTCCAAAACTATAACAGATGCAAGCTTGTCCTGTTTGGTGGAGATAATATTTAATAAAATAAGTAGAAATCTACTAAAAGTTTCGTTTGTTTATATTGCCATCCTGAGATAATCGTCTCCATGCTCCAAATCCATTTTAAAGCCATTTCAAAGGCATTTTGCGCATACATGAAATGAACACATTTTTTTCCAAAACTATAACACATGCAAGCTTGTCCTGTTTGGTGGAGATGATATTTAATAAAATAAGTAGAAATCCACTAAAAGTTTTGTTTGGTTATCTTGCAATCCCGAGATAATCGTCTCCATGCTCCAAATCCATTTTAAAGCCATTTCAAAGGCATTTTGCGCATACATGAAATGAACACATTTTTCTCCAAAACTATAACAGATGCAAGCTTGTCCTGTTTGGTGGAGATGATATTTAATAAAATAAGTAGAAATCCACTAAAAGTTTTGTTTGGTTATCTTGCAATCCCGAGATAATCGTCTCCATGCTCCAAATCCATTTTAAAGCCATTTTTAAGGCATTTCGCGCATACATGAAATGAACACATTTTTCTCCAAAACTATAACAGATGCAAGCTTGTCCTGTTTGGTGGAGATGATATTTAATAAAATAAGTAGAAATCCACTAAAAGTTTTGTTTGGTTATCTTGCAATCCCGAGATAATCGTCTCCATGCTCCAAATCCATTTTAAAGCCATTTTTAAGGCATTTCGCACATACATGAAATGAACACATTTTTCTCCAAAACTATAACAGATGCAAGCTTGTCCTGTTTGGTGGAGATGATATTTAATAAAATAAGTAGAAATCCACTAAAAGTTTTGTTTGGTTATCTTGCAATCCCGAGATAATCGTCTCCATGCTCCAAATCCATTTTAAAGCCATTTTTAAGGCATTTCGCGCATACATGAAATGAACACATTTTTCTCCAAAACTATAATAGATGCAAGCTTGTCCTGTTTGGTGGAGATGATATTTAATAAAATAAGTAGAAATCCACTAAAAGTTTTGTTTGGTTATCTTGCAATCCCGAGATAATCGTCTCCATGCTCCAAATCCATTTTAAAGCCATTTTTAAGGCATTTCGCGCATACATGAAATGAACACATTTTTCTCCAAAACTATAACAGATGCAAGCTTGTCCTGTTTGGTGGAGATGATATTTAATAAAATAAGTAGAAATCCACTAAAAGTTTTGTTTGGTTATCTTGCAATCCTGAGATAATCGTCTCCATGCTCCAAATCCATTTTAAAGCCATTTTTAAGGCATTTCGCGCATACATGAAATGAACACATTTTTCTCCAAAACTATAACAGATGCAAGCTTGTCCTGTTTGGTGGAGATAATATTTATTAAAATAAGTAGAAATCTACTAAAAGTTTCGTTTGTTTATATTGCCATCCTGAGATAATCGTCTCCATGCTCCAAATCCATTTTAAAGCCATTTCAAAGGCATTTTGCGCATACATGAAATGAACACATTTTTCTCCAAAACTATAACACATGCAAGCTTGTCCTGTTTGGTGGAGATGATATTTAATAAAATAAGTAGAAATCCACTAAAAGTTTTGTTTGGTTATCTTGCAATCCCGAGATAATCGTCTCCATGCTCCAAATCCATTTTAAAGCCATTTTTAAGGCATTTCGCGCATACATGAAATGAACACATTTTTCTCCAAAACTATAACAGATGCAAGCTTGTCCTGTTTGGTGGAGATGATATTTAATAAAATAAGTAGAAATCCACTAAAAGTTTTGTTTGGTTATCTTGCAATCCCGAGATAATCGTCTCCATGCTTCAAATCCATTTTAAAGCCATTTTTAAGGCATTTCGCGCATACATGAAATGAACACATTTTTCTCCAAAACTATAACAGATGCAAGCTTGTCCTGTTTGGTGGAGATAATATTTAATAAAATAAGTAGAAATCTACTAAAAGTTTCGTTTGTTTATATTGCCATCCTGAGATAATCGTCTCCATGCTCCAAATCCATTTTAAAGCCATTTCAAAGGCATTTTGCGCATACATGAAATGAACACATTTTTCTCCAAAACTATAACACATGCAAGCTTGTCCTGTTTGGTGGAGATGATATTTAATAAAATAAGTAGAAATCCACTAAAAGTTTTGTTTGGTTATCTTGCAATCCCGAGATAATCGTCTCCATGCTCCAAATCCATTTTAAAGCCATTTCAAAGGCATTTTGCGCATACATGAAATGAACACATTTTTCTCCAAAACTATAACACATGCAAGCTTGTCCTGTTTGGTGGAGATGATATTTAATAAAATAAGTAGAAATCCACTAAAAGTTTTGTTTGGTTATCTTGCAATCCCGAGATAATCGTCTCCATGCTCCAAATCCATTTTAAAGCCATTTTTAAGGCATTTCGCGCATACATGAAATGAACACATTTTTCTCCAAAACTATAACAGATGCAAGCTTGTCCTGTTTGGTGGAGATGATATTTAATAAAATAAGTAGAAATCCACTAAAAGTTTTGTTTGGTTATCTTGCAATCCCGAGATAATCGTCTCCATGCTCCAAATCCATTTTAAAGCCATTTTTAAGGCATTTCGCGCATACATGAAATGAACACATTTTTCTCCAAAACTATAACAGATGCAAGCTTGTCCTGTTTGGTGGAGATGATATTTAATAAAATAAGTAGAAATCCACTAAAAGTTTTGTTTGGTTATCTTGCAATCCCGAGATAATCGTCTCCATGCTCCAAATTTATTTTAAAGCCATTTTTAAGGCATTTCGCGCATACATGAAATGAACACATTTTTCTCCAAAACTATAACAGATGCAAGCTTGTCATGTTTGGCGGAGATGATATTTAATAAAATAAGTAGAAATCCACTAAAAGTTTTGTTTGGTTATCTTGCAATCCCGAGATAATCGTCTCCATGCTCCAAATCCATTTTAAAGCCATTTTAAGGCATTTCGCGCATACATGAAATGAACACATTTTTCTCCAAAACTATAACAGATGCAAGCTTGTCCTGTTTGGTGGAGATAATATTTAATAAAATAAGTAGAAATCTACTAAAAGTTTCGTTTGTTTATATTGCCATCCTGAGATAATCGTCTCCATGCTCCAAATCCATTTTAAAGCCATTTCAAAGGCATTTTGCGCATACATGAAATGAACACATTTTTCTCCAAAACTATAACACATGCAAGCTTGTCCTGTTTGGTGGAGATGATATTTAATAAAATAAGTAGAAATCCACTAAAAGTTTTGTTTGGTTATCTTGCAATCCCGAGATAATCGTCTCCATGCTCCAAATCCATTTTAAAGCCATTTTTAAGGCATTTCGCGCATACATGAAATGAACACATTTTTCTCCAAAACTATAACAGATGCAAGCTTGTCCTGTTTGGTGGAGATGATATTTAATAAAATAAGTAGAAATCCACTAAAAGTTTTGTTTGGTTATCTTGCAATCCCGAGATAATCGTCTCCATGCTCCAAATCCATTTTAAAGCCATTTTTAAGGCATTTCGCGCATACATGAAATGAACACATTTTTCTCCAAAACTATAACAGATGCAAGCTTGTCCTGTTTGGTGGAGATAATATTTAATAAAATAAGTAGAAATCTACTAAAAGTTTCGTTTGTTTATATTGCCATCCTGAGATAATCGTCTCCATGCTCCAAATCCATTTTAAAGCCATTTCAAAGGCATTTTGCGCATACATGAAATGAACACATTTTTCTCCAAAACTATAACACATGCAAGCTTGTCCTGTTTGGTGGAGATGATATTTAATAAAATAAGTAGAAATCCACTAAAAGTTTTGTTTGGTTATCTTGCAATCCCGAGATAATCGTCTCCACGCTCCAAATCCATTTTAAAGCCATTTTTAAGGCATTTCGCGCATACATAAAATGAACACATTTTTCTCCAAAACTATAACAGATGCAAGCTTGTCCTGTTTGGTGGAGATGATATTTAATAAAATAAGTAGAAATCCACTAAAAGTTTTGTTTGGTTATCTTGCAATCCTGAGATAATCGTCTCCATGCTCCAAATCCATTTTAAAGCCATTTTTAAGGCATTTCGCGCATACATGAAATGAACACATTTTTCTCCAAAACTATAACAGATGCAAGCTTGTCCTGTTTGGTGGAGATAATATTTAATAAAATAAGTAGAAATCTACTAAAAGTTTCGTTTGTTTATATTGCCATCCTGAGATAATCGTCTCCATGCTCCAAATCCATTTTAAAGCCATTTCAAAGGCATTTTGCGCATACATGAAATGAACACATTTTTCTCCAAAACTATAACACATGCAAGCTTGTCCTGTTTGGTGGAGATGATATTTAATAAAATAAGTAGAAATCCACTAAAAGTTTTGTTTGGTTATCTTGCAATCCCGAGATAATCGTCTCCATGCTCCAAATCCATTTTAAAGCCATTTTTAAGGCATTTCGCGCATACATGAAATGAACACATTTTTCTCCAAAACTATAACAGATGCAAGCTTGTCCTGTTTGGTGGAGATGATATTTAATAAAATAAGTAGAAATCCACTAAAAGTTTTGTTTGGTTATCTTGCAATCCCGAGATAATCGTCTCCATGCTCCAAATCCATTTTAAAGCCATTTTTAAGGCATTTCGCGCATACATGAAATGAACACATTTTTCTCCAAAACTATAACAGATGCAAGCTTGTCCTGTTTGGTGGAGATAATATTTAATAAAATAAGTAGAAATCTACTAAAAGTTTCGTTTGTTTATATTGCCATCCTGAGATAATCGTCTCCATGCTCCAAATCCATTTTAAAGCCATTTCAAAGGCATTTTGCGCATACATGAAATGAACACATTTTTCTCCAAAACTATAACACATGCAAGCTTGTCCTGTTTGGTGGAGATGATATTTAATAATATAAGTAGAAATCCACTAAAAGTTTTGTTTGGTTATCTTGCAATCCCGAGATAATCGTCTCCATGCTCCAAATCCATTTTAAAGCCATTTTTAAGGCATTTCGCGCATACATAAAATGAACACATTTTTCTCCAAAACTATAACAGATGCAAGCTTGTCCTGTTTGGTGGAGATGATATTTAATAAAATAAGTAGAAATCCACTAAAAGTTTTGTTTGGTTATCTTGCAATCCCGAGATAATCGTCTCCATGCTCCAAATCCATTTTAAAGCCATTTTTAAGGCATTTCGCGCATACATGAAATGAACACATTTTTCTCCAAAACTATAACAGATGCAAGCTTGTCCTGTTTGGTGGAGATGATATTTAATAAAATAAGTAGAAATCCACTAAAAGTTTTGTTTGGTTATCTTGCAATCCCGAGATAATCGTCTCCATGCTCCAAATCCATTTTAAAGTCATTTTTAAGGCATTTCGCGCATACATGAAATGAACACATTTTTCTCCAAAACTATAACAGATGCAAGCTTGTCCTGTTTGGTGGAGATGATATTTAATAAAATAAGTAGAAATCCACTAAAAGTTTTGTTTGGTTATCTTGCAATCCCGAGATAATCGTCTCCATGCTCCAAATCCATTTTAAAGCCATTTTTAAGGCATTTCGCGCATACATGAAATGAACACATTTTTCTCCAAAACTATAACAGATGCAAGCTTGTCCTGTTTGTTCATTTCATGTATGCGCAAAATGCCTTTGAAATGGCTTTAAAATGGATTTGGAGCATGGAGACGATTATCTCAGGATGGCAATATAAACAAACGAAACTTTTAGTAGATTTCTACTTATTTTATTAAATATTATCTCCACCAAACAGGACAAGCTTGCATCTGTTATAGTTTTGGAGAAAAATGTGTTCATTTCATGTATGCGCGAAATGCCTTAAAAATGGCTTTAAAATGGATTTGGAGCATGGAGACGATTATCTCGGGATTGCAAGATAACCAAACAAAACTTTTAGTGGATTTCTACTTATTTTATTAAATATCATCTCCACCAAACAGGACAAGCTTGCATCTGTTATAGTTTTGGAGAAAAATGTGTTCATTTCATGTATGCGCGAAATGCCTTAAAATGGCTTTAAAATGGATTTGGAGCATGGAGACGATTATCTCAGGATGGCAATATAAACAAACGAAACTTTTAGTAGATTTCTACTTATTTTATTAAATATTATCTCCACCAAACAGGACAAGCTTGCATCTGTTATAGTTTTGGAGAAAAATGTGTTCATTTCATGTATGCGCGAAATGCCTTAAAAATGGCTTTAAAATGGATTTGGAGCATGGAGACGATTATCTCGGGATTGCAAGATAACCAAACAAAACTTTTAGTGGATTTCTACTTATTTTATTAAATATCATCTCCGCCAAACAGGACAAGCTTGCATCTGTTATAGTTTTGGAGAAAAATGTGTTCATTTCATGTATGCGCGAAATGCCTTAAAAATGGCTTTAAAATGGATTTGGAGCATGGAGACGATTATCTCGGGATTGCAATATAACCAAACAAAACTTTTAGTGGATTTCTACTTATTTTATTAAATATCATCTCCACCAAACAGGACAAGCTTGCATCTGTTATAGTTTTGGAGAAAAATGTGTTCATTTCATGTATGCGCAAAATGCCTTAAAAATGGCTTTAAAATGGATTTGGAGCATGGAGACGATTATCTCGGGATTGCAAGATAACCAAACAAAACTTTTAGTGGATTTCTACTTATTTTATTAAATATCATCTCCACCAAATAGGACAAGCTTGCATCTGTTATAGTTTTGGAGAAAAATGTGTTCATTTCATGTATGCGCGAAATGCCTTAAAAATGGCTTTAAAATGGATTTGGAGCATGGAGACGATTATCTCGGGATTGCAAGATAACCAAACAAAACTTTTAGTGGATTTCTACTTATTTTATTAAATATCATCTCCACCAAACAGGACAAGCTTGCAAGTGTTATAGTTTTGGAGAAAAATGTGTTCATTTCATGTATGCGCAAAATGCCTTTGAAATGGCTTTAAAATGGATTTGGAGCATGGAGACGATTATCTCGGGATTGCAAGATAACCAAACAAAACTTTTAGTGGATTTCTACTTATTTTATTAAATATCATCTCCACCAAACAGGACAAGCTTGCATGTGTTATAGTTTTGGAGAAAAATGTGTTCATTTCATGTATGCGCAAAATGCCTTTGAAATGGCTTTAAAATGGATTTGGAGCATGGAGACGATTATCTCAGGATGGCAATATAAACAAACGAAACTTTTAGTAGATTTCTACTTATTTTATTAAATATTATCTCCACCAAACAGGACAAGCTTGCATCTGTTATAGTTTTGGAGAAAAATGTGTTCATTTCATGTATGCGCGAAATGCCTTAAAAATGGCTTTAAAATGGATTTGGAGCATGGAGACGATTATCTCGGGATTGCAAGATAACCAAACAAAACTTTTAGTGGATTTCTACTTATTTTATTAAATATCATCTCCACCAAACAGGACAAGCTTGCATCTGTTATAGTTTTGGAGAAAAATGTGTTCATTTCATGTATGCGCGAAATGCCTTAAAAATGGCTTTAAAATGGATTTGGAGCATGGAGACGATTATCTCGGGATTGCAAGATAACCAAACAAAACTTTTAGTGGATTTCTACTTATTTTATTAAATATCATCTCCACCAAACAGGACAAGCTTGCATGTGTTATAGTTTTGGAGAAAAATGTGTTCATTTCATGTATGCGCAAAATGCCCTTGAAATGGCTTTAAAATGGATTTGGAGCATGGAGACGATTATCTCAGGATGGCAATATAAACAAACGAAACTTTTAGTAGATTTCTACTTATTTTATTAAATATTATCAGACTCCAGTGCCACAGCAACCGTAACAGTACCTCCCCCTCAAGGGCCCCCCTCCCGGCGACGCAGGTAATCGGCAACTAAGTCGGGAGCATGGACAGCCTCCTCAGGCTCCCAAGAGCAATGTTCCGGGCCGTAGCCCTCCCAATCTATCAAGAAGAACCTGCGCCCTCTAAACATCTTAGAGCCAACTATGGCTTGTACCTCATAACTAGAGCGAGAGGAATCAGAGGCAGGAGAGTGCACTTCACGAGCGTGAGGTAAAATTGCCGGCTTTAGCAGTGAAACATGGAATTTGTCATGGATCCTAAGATGGACGGGTAACTTCAATTGGTAGACTACAGGATTTACCTGTCGAAGAACCTCATAAGGACCCAGGAAGCGAGGAGCAAATTTGACAGAGCTCACTCTAAGTTTCACGTGTTTTGCAGAGAGCCACACAAAGTCCCCTGGAGAAAAGACAGGAGCCGGGCGACGAAACCGATCGGACACCGTCTTCATACGGTCCTTAGCTGCGTCGATCGACTATTGAGTCCGATCCCAAACCTCTCTGGCATTAGTTGCCCAGTCGGCCACAAGAGGAGGAGGTGCAGCAGCGGGAAACGGTACCGGTACCCTAGGGTGTTGCCCATTATTGAGTACGAACGGTGTCTGCCCAGTGGCCTCAGCCAGCGAATTGTTAAGGGCAAATTCTGCCCAGGGTAGGAGGGAGGACCAGTTATCGTGGTTCTCAGCAACAAAGTGTCGAAGGTATATAATCATGGATTGATTGGTACGCTCAACCAAACCATTGGTCTCCGGATGGTATGCCGAAGAGAGATTCAACTCAATTTGCAGAAGGCTACAAAGATCTCACCAGAAACGGGAAGCAAATTGCGGGCCTCTATCACAAATGATACGATCTGGCATCCCGTGAAGCCTAAAGACATGCTTGAGGAATAGTTTGGCTAGTACCCTAGAAGATGGGATTCTCGATAACGGTACGAGATGAACCATCTGGGAGAAATGGTCCGTAATGACCCACACAAATCTATGTCCCTGTGAACACGGAAGATCACCCACAAAGTCCATGCCTACCACCTCCCATGGTCTATCTGGCACTGGTAAAGGATGCAAGAGCCCAGCCGGTCTCTGCCGTAACGGACGGTTGCGAGCACACGAGTAGCAGGAACCGACATATATCTTGACGTGGCTGGCTAAGTGTGGCCACCAATACCACCTCTCGAGTAACTCTCGTGTCCGTCTAATACCAAAATGCCCACCCACCTTTGAGGTGTGGGCCCACGACAGTATATCATTCTGTCGATCCGGCGGAACAAAGGTCTTGCCCGGTGGGATTTGGTCTAACGTCACAGGGGAGAGCGTATGAAAAACGCTGGAGGGAAGGATAAGACGAGGTTCGTCAATCTCTTCCTGGGTAGAAACCATAGAGCGAGACAGGGCGTCTCCCTTGTTATTCTTACTCCCAGACAGATAGTTGATGGAGAAGTGAAAGCGGGAGAAAAACAAGGACCAGCGGGCTTGGCGAGGATTCAGACGCTGAGAGGTTTGTAAGTACATCAGATTCTTATGGTCTGTATAGACCTGGAAAGGATGTTTCGCTCCTTCCAGCAAGTCACGCCACTCCTCCAAGGCTAATCTCAGGGTGAGCAGTTCCCTATCCCCAATGGTATAGTTTCTCTCTGCCGGTGAAAAGGTTTTAGCAAAGAAGAAACACGGCCTTTTTCTACCTGCACCGTTCTTTTGATACAAGACCGCACCAGCACCCACTGAAGAGGCATCAACCTCCAAGAGGAAGGGCTTATTCTCATCGGGTCTTTGAAGAACGGGAGCAGTTGAAAAGTGTCTTTTTACTGCCTCAAAAGCCTGGGATGTCTCAGTAGACCAGACTTTTGGATTAGCACCTTTCTTGGTCAAGGCCACCAAAGGGGCCACCAAAGTAGAGAAATGGGGTATGAACTGCCTGTAATAATTTATGAATCCTAAGAAGCGTTGCACCGCCTTTAAGGAATGAGGTTCGGACCATTCCAGGACAGCAGAGAGCTTCGCAGGATCCATAGCCAGACCCTCTTGTGAGATAATGTAGCCCAAAAAAGGCAAGGATGACTGCTCGAATACACATTTTTCGAGTTTAGCAAACAAAGAGTGCTCCCTTAAACGGGAAAGGACACGAACGACATCCTGACGATGAGTCTCCAGATCAGGAGAAAAAATCAGGATGTCGTCCAGATACACCACGACGGAGGATAACAGTAAATCCCTGAACACATCATTTACGAAGTCCTGAAATACTGCGGGTGCATTACATAAACCAAAAGGCATGACGAGGTATTCATAGTGACCGTCTCGGGTGTTAAAAGCGGTCTTCCATTCGTCACCCTCTCGAATTCGTACCAAGTTATACGCACCCCGCAGATCCAACTTCGTAAAAACCTGAGCTCCCCTCAGTCTGTCAAAGAGCTCCGAAATTAAAGGTAACGGGTATTTGTTCTTTATCGTGATTGCGTTGAGACCCCTGTAATCTATGCAGGGACGCAAATCACCCTCTTTCTTCCGAACAAAGAAAAACCCAGCTCCCGCGGGAGAGACAGACTTCCGAATGAACCCCTTCTCTAAACTCTCTCTTATATAGGTCGACATGGCCTCAGACTCAGGTATTGACAGGGGGTAAACCCTGCCCTTAGGTGGAACCGAACCTGGGATAAGGTCTATGGCACAGTCATACGGCCTATGGGGTGGAAGAACCTCAGCACCCTGTTTGGAGAACACGTCAGCGAAATCCAAATAGGGTGTAGGTATGGGAGAGAGATCAGTTGATGCAACTGCCACGACCTTAGGTGGTAAGGGAAGACATCGGGACTGACATTTCGAACCCCAACTAATAATGCTATCGGACACCCAGTCAATTAGAGGAGCATGGGTCCGAAGCCATGGGAGACCCAGAAGAACGTCGTCTATACCCTCAGGCAAAACAAGAAAAGAAATCTCCTCTATGTGACCCTGAGACAGGGAAAGGCGAAAGGGAACTGTCCTCAATGTAATGGAGTCAGACAACATAGTCCCATTAACAACACGGACAGGAATAGGCGCCTCTAACATGATAGAGGGAATATTGTGCCTCTTTACAAATCCTGAGGACACAAAAGTCCCGTCAGCTCCGGAATCCACAAAAGCCATAATAGGCCATGTATTCTCAGAGAATGAGAGCTGACCTGGGATACTACACTTAGAGGGTGCAGAAGACGTCTCTAGTAACCCCCCTCTAATGGTTACTAGGCCTGGGAGTTTCCCTGACGGCTAGGACACTTGTTGGCATAGTGCCCAGCCTCACGACATACGTAACATATAGGAGGACCAGACTTGCGTAGTCTGGAGGACGTATGACCTAACTCCATAGGAGTGGGAGATGTTTCAGATGCTGAGGAAGATGGTAGTGGACCCTCAACAACTGGTATAGCCCGAAGCTTAGGGCGTGAGGAAGAGACCTCGAGTCTACGTTCCCAAGGCGTACGTCGATCCTCGTTGCTACTGTGATCAAGTCCTCCAGAGAAGCAGGGACCTCACGAGTAGCAAGAGCATCCTTGACATAGCCTGCCAACCCTCTCCAGAAGATAGGAATCAACACCTTCTCTGGCCAATCTAGTTCTGCCACCAGAGTTCTAAAAGCAATGGCATAAGAACTAGTGGATAACGAACCCTGAGACAGATCTAACAGTCTCAGAGCCGCATCATGGGTAACCTGCGGACCCATGAATACCGCCTTAAGAGCATCAAGAAAGTCTTGATGTCTCAGAGTAACCACATCAGAGCGCTCCCATAGGGGAGTCGCCCATTCTAAGGCTTTGTCCTGAAGTAAGGAGATGATAAAGCCTACTCTGGACCTCTCCGTAGAGAAGCGAGAAGAGTTGACCTCTAGGTGTATCTGACACTGACTAATGAAACCACGACATGATCTGGCATCGCCAGAATATCTGTTTGGCAGAGCAAGTCGAGGATCATGTGCAGATGTCACCATGGTCTGAGGTTTATCCTCTATACTCTTGAGCCGCGACTCAAGTACTTGTATGTAACGGTGTAACTGCTGATATTCTGCCATAACTGCCAGACCCTTGGCTCAGTCCTAATGTTACGGGGGGCTGTCTGATAATAAAACCTAAAGGAATATCAGACAGTCAGGGTCCACCGTGCAAAGACTCTGCTGCAGACTATGGCAGAGTGCAATACCTCTGTTAAACTCACAGAGGAATATAATTAGTAAATAAGGCAATTCCTCCCTTACTTGGAGGGTGTGTGGAATGGTCTCTGTTAATGATCACAGAGACAAAAGCAGTGAGTGTGAAATGGCACCTACCTAGGTCCGTTCCTCTAGTGGTGCAAGGAGACGGACAGCAGCGTAAGCCGCACAAAGCTCCTACCTGCGTTCGCTCCACTAGTGTGCGAGGACACGAACCACTAGATATGGCACCTGCCTAGGTCCGCTCTTCTAGTGGTGCAAAAGAGACGGACAGCAGCGTAAGCCGCACAAAGCTCCTACCTGCGTTCGCTCCACTAGTGTGCGAGGACACGAACCACTAGATATGGCACCTGCCTAGGTCCGCTCTTCTAGTGGTGCAAAAGAGACGGACAGCAGCATAAGCCGCACAAAGCTCCTACCTCTGTTCGCTCCCCTAGAGTGCGAGGATACGAACAACTGCCAGACGCAGTAAAAGGAACGTTACCCTAGCGGCAACGTCCACCTACGAGTAGAATCACAAGGCCCAGCCAGACCATGTGCCTCAGGCACCTGCCTATGTCCGCTCCCCTAAGAGCTAAGGATACGGACTGCAGCCGAAGCTGTAAGGTATAAGAACGCTACCCTGCCGGTAGCGCTCACCTAGCATAGACAGAGAGATGCCTAGAGGAACGTGCACAGAGCGTCTACTCTCATGCTTGAACCAAGAGGACTGAGCGCCATGCGGCGTGCGTCAGGGTCTTATATAGACTCTGTGCCTCATCCAAGATGGAGGACACCAGAGCCAATCCGCTGCCAGAACGACAGGAATGACGTCACGCTGGCCTATCACTGAGCAAAGCGTCACAAGCACATGACCAGCGACCAATCGACATAGAAGGTGTCAGAGACATGTGACCACGTGTCACAAGCACATGACCAGCGGCCAATCGGCATAGAAGGTGTCAGAGACATGTGACCTCGTGTCAGTGATGATGTCACCTGCACATGTGCAATGGCTTCAAGATAGGACTTAGTCTCCAGCGCTTGCACATGTGCAGTAGCAAGAAATCTGGACATAGTCTCCAGTGCTCGCACATGTGCAGTAGCAAGAAATCTGGACATAGACTCCAGTGCCACAGCAACCGTAACAATCGCCCTGTTTACTCAGTATCTAGAAATCGTGTGACTTTTTCAACACCATTTAGCACTGATTTTTTTCAAATTAAACAGACCATCCAGCGTTTTATCCCCCTTTTACGTCAGGACCCCATACTAAATTCAGTTCTTCAGCCGGGGATCAATATAGTAGCCAAGAGAGCTCGTATCATTGGGAACCTTATGGCACCCAGCATGTTCACATCTAAGAAATGTAACAGAACCTGGCTCAGTGTCTCTGGGTCTTATAAATGTGGGTCCGGCCGTTGTGGCCTTTGCAGGTTCATGCACAATACCAAATCCCTATTAGGGAATAATGGGGAAAGCTTTGTAATTCGATCATTTATTAATTGTGCTTCTGCACATGTGGTCTATGTGGCAACGTGCACACTATGCCGCAAGGGCTATGTCGGCTGCACCTCTAGAGCACTTAGAACCAGGATCTCTGAGCACGTCCGCATACCTCCAGCAGCTCATGACAGGACCTCCTTAAGCTATGTTGCATTGGTGAAGAAACGCTCCTTATCTGGTCTGACCAGGCACTACATTGAATGTCATTCAGCGGATTTTTCTTCCTTAGTGATCACGGGTATAGAGTCTGTTCCCAGACCCCCTCGTGGGGGGGACTGGTTCCAAGCCCTGCTTTTGGCAGAGGCAAAATGGATTTTGAAGCTAAATACAAGATACCCAGGTGGCTTTAACTATCGCTCCGATTTGCGATTTATTTTTTAGATCGATAGATATAGAATAATTTCTGATCCGTTTTCTGACATTCAATGAGGTGCTTTTATGCTTATGTGTTTGTTCTAGTCATTCTTTGATGAAATTCATCCATTCCTGCACGGATGCCATAATTCGGACATATTGTAATGAGCATTCCTTCAGTCAAGCTCCACACATGTTTCATCCTGATGTATATATATTTTTTTTTTATGGTGTTTTTATCGTCAGACGATATGCACATATTGGAGCTTGCTTATTTATATTGAACATGTCTTCCCCCCCCCCCCCTTTTTTTCACTGGAGGAGCTGCTTTTTGATATACTTTGCAAATATTGTTGAGAACCTTATAAATTTACATTTTATTTAACTTGTGATCTCCATATAATTTACTTATCAACCTAGGGTTGGGTCCTTTGGTAACTAACCCACATAATCTAATTTCATTTTTAGCTCTATCTGTATCATGAAATTTTTCGTTTCTATTCTTATGAATATATAGGGGCTTGTATTTGCAGCCCTATTGCAATTTCAGGTCAGCTCCTCTATTGAAATGATTATTAATATATCAATGAATGTTTTATGGTTTATCACGCACTATTTACTAAGGATTATATTGACCCAGTATGGTGTTCCTTTTGTCCATATGCATGGCGATGTTCACCTGTTTTTTCATGCAATCATGACATCCCGCCCCTCCCTTCCACCCATCCAGCGGGTCAGTCTATTTTAGTAACGTTATAACCTAAACAAACTTTCCTATGACCGGAAGGGGTCCACAAGAAATATAGAACCTAAAATTATGTAGCCCCAAGTTACCAATAAATAGAGGTGGGGATACAAAAAGAGAGGACCACGGATAATCAGAGTGAAATACAAATTTTATTAAATGTAAATGTAAAGGTGATACAGGACACACAGTGGTGGCAGGCTAGATGGAAACAGCCTGCCAGAAAACAACCCACAGCAGTACCAGGACACACCACCAGATGGCAAAAACCTGCTGACAGGCAGCAATATAATGGAGGATTGTACAGAGTATAAAATGGCCCGTGAAAAGTCAAATAGGGACAGTGTAAAGTAAACAGTTTATGTAGGAGATCTGTAGAATCCCATAAAAGTCCCAATGGCAAGGGGGCATAAGTAGTTAATCAGTATTACCTTGCGTCATGTCAGAGCAGAGATAGTGGATGTGTCCGGTTTCCATGTATTGATTTATACCTCGGCCTTCACGATGCTTTTAATATTTCTAATAAAGATTACAGAGATTTTATCTTAAAGAAGAATCAGTGCCGGCTCATCCTTTTCTTCTCTGCCTTCTTCCATAAGCCTAGAATGTATGGGCTGCAGTCAGGCCCTGGATGTCAGGATCTGTATAGAGCCCGTACATTCTAGTATCTACCCACAGGGCATCAGGCAGTGGGATTTAAAGTGCCGGCAGCCGGGAAAAGTGCCCGAGGGCTGCATAAAAAGTTGTCACGGGCCGTATACGGCCCGTGGGCCGGGGGTTCCCCACCCCTGACTTACTGTATTAATTTTTCTAAAAATAAAATATTTCTATATTTGATATGTGGAATTACTGTCTAGTCCTGTTTTTGTGAATGACAATCACAGGACCTTGCACATAGATTTGCAGATAGAGCATGTAGCAGGACACAGATTCGGAAGGGCTATCAAACAGCAATCTCGGTTTTTAGAGATTATTTGTCGTACAGCAGTCAGCATAAAAAATGTGTGAATAATGACAACCAGGAACGATTTATTACAACCTTTCAGAAACCTAGAGAAACATTGGAACATTTTATTGTCGGATGTTACACTAAAAAAGATTTTACCATCAAGACCTTCTGTAGTTGCTAGAAGATTACAAAATTTAAAAGACACACTAATACACAGCCACTATGATTCCAATCAGATATTCAAACCTGAAATACCACAGTCTGTTAAAAATATATCCCTTAAATATATTTTTCTTCAAATACGTGATAAGCGCATGAAAGACAAAACTTCAAAAAAAGTAGAAAAATAAATAGATGTATTTATATCTAATAAAATGGTTGCCAAATTCAATTACAGAAAAGAAAAACAAAGAAATAGTATTCTTTGTTAGCTTACATAAAGAGTTCGATAATAGTTCATACTGAATCAATAGAAATCTTCATCCATCTTTCATTGATTCCTGAATGGTTAGGCAAGCCTTAGATACTGTAGACCTGACAGGCATATGTTACTTTGTCTTGGGTGAATGGGCTGGATGGATGGATCAGCTTCGACATGTGTAGATCGACTCCCGGAGCAAGAGTGAGAGCCCCCTTGCCCCCCACCATTTGTCATTATATATGCAGCTATGTGAGCAAGGATGGTTGACCTTAGGGAGATCAACATCCACCACTGCGGAGACACCATCACGTGTTTCTCAACGCAGTGATTCTAGAGCAATGCCCCCTGGGAAATATTCAAAGCAAGAAGGCCTGCGGAGACACCATCATATGTTTCTCAATGCTGGCAGGAAATATACAGGATATATGCAGCTGTCCAATCCATATAGGGTGATTTTGCTGAACGCATGAGGTCACTCACTAGCAGCTTCCAAAGCTATATATTTATATATATGACTATGTCAGCAACTATCTATAGTCAATACAGACTCAAAATATTAATTCCTTATAAATACTGTTATCAATAAGCTATGCCCTTCAATATAGACATGACTGTCATCATATATAATATGTTCCATTATAAAGTGTTTGATATCTAGATGTATTAATTTTAATGTTTTTACAATTCCCCCTTGAAGCGGGTAAATTATTAATTAAACCCCCAAAATAAATTAATACATCATTAAAATAACAGATCTTTCCTTTTTTGGTGATAGTGGATTAATGTCTATAATAATGATGAATAATAATCAATTTGCATTATTCATGGTGTATGTTCAACAATATAATAATGTGGATTCATATTATGGTAGGCCATGACTGATAATCATATAAAATACATAATTATACTTTCCTAAAACTAAAAAAGATGCAAAACAGATCCGGTCACCATCTGATGTCCTCTGGGATGATGTCTTCTTATCTCCAATGTAATCTGGCATAAACACGTCTTTTGAAATAAATCTTTTGATAAAAAATGATTGGTTATCGATTTGATACTGTCCAATATTGCATTTATCATTGTTAGATCCATAAACTTTATTCTTTATTGCAAAGTCCATATATTTAATCAAAGTCCATAATTTAATGTTGATAAACCACAGTTCATAAGTGTAGAAAAATAGCATAGGCCTCTGATATATGTGCAGTGTAATTTACATTAGTCACCCTTATCCTCTGTGCTGCCTGTTGTCATTCTTAGAACAGGTGTTGAGACGTTCTTGGTCAGCATGACAGGGGTTAACTTTAACACTCTTTTACTCTCCCTGGTAAGTGTGGTGAGGTCTTAATGCACAGAACATGTGTCAGGGTTGCATCCTAGCACCATAAGATCACCATCTTGCTGAGGTCCAGAAGCGGTAAGTGCATTGTATTTAACACAGTCTTATTTGAGATGTTACCTTTTGGACCTTTGAGTATCAGCTTTTGCAACATTTTGTGGAATCCCTTTTAACTTTAAAAATTAATAAAAGTCTTTTATCTTGCTGTAATCTTGATTGAAGACTTCATTCCCTAATCTAGATACCAAATATGGCAATGATACTACCACTAATAAATGTCACAGCCTATCATAACTCTAATATTATAATACCATGTCATTATTATTATTATTATCATAAAAGTATTAATATACTTGATACTTAAAATGATGAAATAATACTGCATAATGGTATAAACGATAGTATTTTCATGTAATAACCTTTTTTTGTCATTGGTGTAATTACCTTTCCAACCCATAGGTGGCAATGTGTTTGAATATAACCAAACTGTAATCCTAAATATGAAATAATATAATATGTACATATAACATGTACCATATTATAAATATGAAAGGCAACAATGTGGCTTATTTAGTTAGATCATTTGTAAAATTCTAAACCAAAGCAAATAACTTTTTAGAAAAGACTGGATGATTCCATCAAAACACAATATTACTCATTATAAATGCTTATTATTGATTAAAAAATATAATATATTTAAATATAGGAAGGTAAACCTAGATGTACCTCGATTTTCCATCTTTATTACTCTAATTTAATTTATTTGATTTGTCTATTATTTATTAAATAACCTACTATATAAGAAAATGTGTAACTATAACCAATATTTCATCCTTATTGCGTTAACATACTAATGTAAGAATAATGTATTACTAGGAAGTAAATAATTGAATATATTGATGAATGAAGTGTTCTTTTCTTCCAAATTGGAACTTTCCCTTTTAATATGATTCATATTTAATAAAGTAATATTCTTATATTAGATATTACTTAACTAAATATTGAAGTGTTTTCTCAATTGAGATATTAAAATATAGAAGGAAAAATAAAAATTGTAGAATTAAAATTTTGATTAAAAATTTAAATATTAAATAAAAATAATCAAAATAAAAAAATAAGAATAAAAAGGAAAAATGAAAATCAGAAAAAAAAATCAAGGATAAAAGTTGGAATAAAAATAAGGCCTTCTATGTATATGACACTTATGTCCTTAATAACACATAACCTTAATATTACCAATATCTTATATGATTTCCATGCCTGTCATATCATTAACCTATAGAAATAATTAAGTCATATAACCTTGCTGACAATACTCTTCTTTAGTATGTAAAAGCATTGTGATTATACATACTTCAATTTTTCCTTTGTAGTTGAAATATTAATTATTAAAATATTGTATAGACATGTATTATAATCAAATATACATATATAATTTAGACCAAACCTTTCTCTTTTAATATCATGAAATATGATGTTATGAAAAAATTAATATATCACGATTAAATTAAATTAACATTTATGTTGTATATCTTCAAGACCATATTTACAAGTTGGGGGTTACTTGGGGAATAGTGATCACAAAATAATAAGTTTTCATGTATTCTTTAGTAAGATGTATAGTAGAGGGGCTACAAGGACACTAAACTTCAGGAAAGCAAATTTTAAACGGTTGAGAGATGATCTTAGTGCAATAAACTGGGATGATGTACTAAGTAATAAAAGTACACAAAGCAAATGGGAGACTTTTATGAGCATCCTGAATAGGGCTTGTGCAGAAAATATACCCTATGGGAACAAACATGCTAGAAATAGGAGGAAACCCCTATGGCTAAATAGAGCTGTAAGGGAAGCAATAAAAGAAAAACAGAAAGCCTTAAAAGAATTAAAGAGGGTAGGTAGTGATGAGGCATTATATAATTATAGAAAATTAAATAAAATATGTAAAAAGCAAATTAAGTTAGCTAAGTTTGAGACAGAGAGACTCATTGCGAGAGAAAGTAAAAATAATCCTAAAATATTCTTTAACTACATAAACAGTAAAAAACTGAAAAGCGATAGTGTTGGCCCCCTTAAAAATAGTCTTGGTGAAATGGTGGAAGGGGATGAGGGTAAAGCCAACCTGCTGAATGACTTTTTTTCTACGGTTTTTATACAAGAAAATGCCATGGCAGATGACATGACCAGTGATGCCATAAATTCACCCTTGAATATTACCTGCTTAACCCAGCAGGAAGTACGCCGCCGCCTCGAAATCACTAAGGTTGACAAATCTCCGGGCCCGGATGGCATACACCCCAGAGTACTACAGGAATTGAGTTCTGTGATAGATAGACCATTATTTTTAATCTTCTCAGATTCCTTAATAACAGGGTCGGTACCGCAGGACTGGCGCATAGCAAATGTGGTGCCAATATTCAAAAAAGGGACAAAAACTGAGCCGGGAAATTATAGGCCGGTAAGTTTAACCTCTACGGTTGGTAAAATCCTTGAGGGTTTCTTGAGAGATGCTATACTGGAGTATCTCAAGAAAAATAACCTTATGACAGAGTATCAACATGGGTTTATGAGGGATCGATCCTGTCAAACTAATTTGATCAGCTTCTATGAAGAGGTAAGTTCAAGCCTGGACCAGGGAAATGCAGTGGATGTTGTGTATATGGACTTTTCAAAAGCTTTTGATACGGTGCCACACAAAAGGTTGGTACATAAAATGAGAATAATGGGGATAGGGGAAAATATGTGTAACTGGGTTAAAAACTGGCTCAGTGATAGGAAACAAAGGGTGGTTATTAATGGTATGTACTCGGACTGGGTCTCAGTTCATAGTGGGGTACCACAGGGGTCAGTATTGGGCCCGCTTCTTTTCAACATATTTATAAATGACCTTGTTGGGGGCCTGCGGAGTAGAATTTCAATATTTGCAGATGATACTAAACTCTGCAGGGTAATCAATACAGAGGAGGATAATTTTATATTACAGGGAGATTTATGTAAATTGGAGGATTGGGCTGAGAAGTGGCAATTGAAGTTTAATGTAGATAAATGTAAGGTCATGCACTTGGGTAGAGGAAATAACATTTATGATTATGTACTTAATTGTAGAACACTGGGTAAAACAGACACAGAAAAAGACTTGGGTGTATGGGTGGATGGTAAACTTCACTTTAGTGGACAGTGTCAGGCAGCTGCTGCCAGGGCTAATAAAATAATGGGATGTATTAAAAGAGGTATAAGTGTTCATGAAAAAAATATAGTTCTACCTCTGTACAAGTCACTAGTGCGACCGCACTTAGAATACTGTGTACAATTCTGGTCACCGATATATAAGAAGGACATAGCTGAACTGGAGAGGGTGCAAAGAAGAGCGACCAAGATTATTAGAGGAATGGGGGGGCTGCAATACGAAGACAGGTTATTAAACTTGGGGTTATTTAGTCTGGAAAAACGAAGGCTTAGGGGAGATCTAATCACAATGTATAAATATATGAGGGGACAGTACAGAGACCTTTCCAAAGATCTATTTACACCTAGGCCTGCGACTGGAACACGGGGGCATCCGCTACGTCTTGAGGAAAGAAGGTTTAATCATAATCACAGACGAGGATTCTTTACTGTACGAGCAGTGAGACTATGGAACTCTCTGCCGCATGATGTTGTAATGAGTGATTCACTACTAACATTTAAGCAGAGCCTGGATGCCTTTCTTGAAAAATTTAATATAACCAGTTATGTATATTAGATTTTATGACAGGGTATTGATCCAGGGAACTAGTCTGATTGCCGTATGTGGAGTCAGGAAGGAAATTTTTTCCCCATTGGAACTTGTTTGCCACATTGGGGTTTTTTGCCTTCCTCTGGATCAACATGTTAGGCTACGGGTTGAACTAGATGGACTTAGAGTCTCCCTTCAACCTTAAAAACTATGATACTATGATACTATGATATTTGAAAAGAAAATGATTACCAATCTGTGTATCAGTAAAATAAGTAACACTAGAATGTCATTCTTCAGAGTTAACCTTTGATATGGATCATGACAATCTATACTAAAGAAATATGTCTATGAATAAAATATATTCTGTATAAATTCCTTCATTATTAATACTTATGTACTATAACTTATTTATTCTAACTATAAATAAACTATAACTAAACATATAAACTTTGAAATTAAGAAGTAGTTTGTTTTTCTTTTAAACTTCAAACTCTTTGGACAAGTAATGATCATCAGCAGCTGCTCAGACAGTCAATCATTCATACACACATATATGTACACAAGACTGTAACGGTTCTTTAACATATACATCCACATAGCAAACCGTTGACAAACACATATCCCTTTTTGATTTTCCAATTTTTCTATGCGCATTTCAAAGATATGACAACTAATTTGAAGTACTTCTTGAAATATACAAATTAAATATTACATATACTCATGAGTACCAGGTACCTTTGATAATTACATACTGTACGTTTGACCTCTAACAGGACAGTCATTTATTATTAGCTCAGTAATTCAAAGTCCCATGCTTTTGATTAAAGACAAAAAACATTCCAAAAAGGCAAGCAAGTGTAAGCATTCCACTCCAAAACTCAGATTACACATATTAGTTACATTCCCAAAATAGCACTAAGGAAGATATATGTATTCATATTCCTAAAAGAAAGATGTTAAAACAACTGATCTTCCTCCTGACGATTGCTACCTGAGAAAATAATAATAATTATTTAGCATGCTTTCGCGATTTGCCTTACACATTATAACATATATATTACCTGTTTGAGGATAAAAATAAATTTATAAATAAAATGTAATACTTCATCAATTTGCTTTTACTGAGAAATTCTGAGGGAAATAAAATAATAAAATTATTATAATTTTTATGATAAAAAATGAAAACTTAAAATAAGCTATACTTTTTCTTATTAAATTTTAAATATTATTATTCATATACAGAGATAATAATAATACTAATAATAATAATAATTTTATGTTTATCTCTTTTTTATTGAAAAATTAAGGTTGGTTACAATAAGCAGGGCTGCAGACCAAGGCAAATCCCCAAATAGAGACAAAAAAAAAAAAAACAAGAATGCAATGAAACATGAAAGGCTTTGCATGGTTGTAGCCATATACAGTTTGTTACAATAAAGAACATTTAAGAACATTTATATCATTCTGTCTTGAACCATTATAAAAGTATAAAATCCATAAACTATACCATAAACAGCAAAGATTTACCATTCATACCATAGAGGCACATAATGGTCAGTCGAAGGAAAAGAAATAAAGAGAGAAAGAAAGAGGGAAGTAGACAAAGTGAATGATGACGGGGAAAAGGATCATGGGGGAAGGGCAAGAAAGGCCGGGAATAACTAGCAGGGAAAATCTAGGTAGAGTCTCAACTCGCCCCAAAGAGGGACCTGAAGTCCGGAGAATCCAAAAAAATGACCCAGGGACTCCAGATCTTAATAAATTTTTCACTAGCATCCTGAATTTCAGCAGTGAGACTCTCCATTCTGTAAAGGGAGGCCATCTCCTCAAGCCACTCATCCAAGGCGGAGGCACGGGTGGACCTCCAGTGTCTGGGGATCACGGCTCGAGCAGCCGCTAGACAAAACCGCAATAGTCCCATTTTCTGAGAATTTACAGACCCCGGTAGGATAGATAAGAGAGCGATTTGTGGAGAACCAGAGAGGGCCTCCCCACTAATGTTATTGTATGCCGAGAAGACCCCACTCCAAAAAGGCTTAATGAGGCTACAGCTCCACCATATATGCAACATATCCCCCCTCTCGTGATTACACCGCCAATATCTGTCTGACACTGAAGGGAAGATTGCGTGTAGGGCATGAGGGCAGCGGTACCAGCGGGTGAGAATTTTATAACCCTTTTCCTGGACCGAACAAGCCCTAGAAAATTTGTGAGTGAAAAGAAAAGCAGTCCTCCATTCCTCAACCCGGATAGTCACGCCCAAGTCTCTACTCTATCCCCCCACAAATTTGAGCTCATCCACATCCCCCTTCTGGATCAAAAGGTTATAGATAAGGGACAGGGTATGTCCCGGAGCCTCTTCCAAAAGAAAGAGCTTTTCAAACGAGGAGGGGGGGCAGCATAAAGTGCCTCCTGGCCTGATCCGGTCAAGAAAGACCCGATCTGGAAGTATTCAAACCAGGGTATGGCCCCTCCCAAGACAGAGGTAGAGAGCAAGTCGTATGTGGGCAATGGGGATCCCTGAAGTATGTGAAAGAATCGCACGTCCCCGCTCCTCCTCCGGCACAGGAAAACATCGGGCCCAACAGCCGGGGCAAAATCTGGGTTTGAAAAGATAGGGGAGAGGGGACCGCGCCCCCTGGACAGACGACCCCTTTTGGTTTCTAAATCCCACGTCCTCAATGTCGCCCTCAAGAGATCAACCTCAGAGAGAGGCTGGCCCCTGGAGCCCGAGCTAATCCAAGGGAGGTAACGCAAGGGGATCTCGTGGTCCATTTCTTCTAGGCTTACCCACTGCTTTGTGGCCCCATGATATTGCCAATCTAGTAATCGCATCAGTAGAGCCGCTTTCTGATAGAGTTTAAGGTTGGGCAATCCAGCCCCCCCCCGGCTTTTAAGTCTGCAAAGGGTAGTGAAGCTTATCCTCGGGCGCTTACCTCCCCACACGAAGCGCGTGATAACTGACTGCAGGCTGGAGAAAAAGGCCGCAGGAGGAACCAAGGGGACCGTCTGGAACAAGTACAAAAAGCGAGGCAAAACGTCCATTTTGATAACATTTATTCGTCCAAACCAGGATAGTCTTTTACTATTGTATGAGGTAAGATCCTTTCTTGTCCTGTTGAGAAGGGGAAGGTAGTTAAGCTGATATAGTTTTGAGAGATCCACGGGGACTGTTATCCCTAAGTAAGTAATGGCGGAGTCCTGCCACTTGAAGGGGAAATTTTTCTTGATATGATCCACCTCAGCATCAGGGAGATATATGTTTAATGCCTCGGATTTGGGGTAATTGACCTTAAAGTTGCTGAGGTGACTGAATTTTTCAAACTCTTGAATAAGTGAGGGGAAGGAAAGGCGAGGCTGTGAAATGAACAGAAATAGATCATCTGCGTAAAGAGCTGCCTTGCATTCCCCACCCCCCACCCCTATCCCGTGGATACTGGAATTGTTTCTGATGGTCACGGCAAGGTGTTCCATAACCAGGACATAAAGTAGGGGGGAAAGGGGGCACCCCTGATGTGCACCATTATGTATTGCAATTGGTAATGAGAGAAACCCATTGACTTTGACCCTGGCAGAGGGATTCCTATAAAGGGAAGAGACCCTTTCAATGAATTTGTCTCCCAGTCCCACCTGCCGCAGAGAGGCCATCACAAACTCCCAGCTGACTCTATCAAAGGCCTTCTCTGCATCAATGGAGAAAAGGCACGTAGGGAGACCTCTGGCCTTAGCCCACGCCATAAGAATAAGGGTTTTGTTGGTATTGTCGCTGGCCTCACGACCCAATACAAAGCCAACCTGATCAGTGTGAATAATATCGGGAAGAAGTGGAGCCAGTCTATTGGCGAGAGCCTTGGCAAAAATGTTGATGTCAGCATTGATGAGGGAGATAGGTCTGTAGCTAGAGACAGATGAATGATCCTTCCCCGGTTTGGGTAGAACACTAATATGGGCTTCTAGGGACTGGGCGACAAAGGGTGAGTCTCCAGATACAGAGCCAAAAACCCTCGTGAGGAAAGGGACAATTTGGTCACCAAATATCTTATAAAATTTGGAGGTAAATCCGTCCGGACCCGGACTCTTAGCATTCGACGAGGCTTTAATTATGGCAAGGATCTCTTCTGTGGAGAAGTCCTCTTCCAAGGCTACCGCATCCCTTTCAGAGATCTGAGGGAGTGCAATTTGCTGCACATATTCGTTAACTTTACGCTGGAAAGATTGTGGCGGCATATCTCTAAACTGTCCCTTCAAATTATAGAGGTCATCATAGAACGAACGGAACAGGTTTCCAATTTGGATGGGATCTTGGGTCGGGTCCCCCCCCACTGGTCTGGATTTTTGGAACATGGCCAATAGCATTTCTGGGGTGCAGAAAACGAGCCAAGGCTGTCCCACACTTGTCTGAATGCTCATATAAATATCGACTTAACTTGGCCCTTTGTCTCCTGTACCTTTGATCGAGAATGTCCCTCAGCCCCTCCCTAGCCTTTGTGAGGTCCGCATAAACCATGGCGGAAAGGGAGTGCTTGTGTGCAGCTTCCAAAGAGGCAATCTGCTGTAGGAGCTCTGTGAAAAGGGAAGACCTCTCCTTCTTGAATCTAGAGCCATGTTTCATTAATAAACCTCGAACTACACACTTTAGCGCCTCCCATTGTGTCGGAAGAGGAGTCGGGTCGCTGGCATGATTTTCCAAGAATTCAGATATGTGGCTCCGTATTTCACTACAGCACAATTGATCATTAAGCAAATTTTCATTGAGGCGCCAAGTCCATGGGCGCTGTGAGCTATTTGGAGGAGTGAAGTGAGCAAAGACCGGGGCGTGATCGGAGAGAGAAAGGTTCCCAATAGACGCTCCAACCTGCCACGTCAGGACATGTTGGCTCAGGAGGATCATGTCGAGGTGGCTATATGATGAATGGGCTGGGGAGTAGTAGGAGTAATCTTTTGTGGTGGGGTATAGGGCACGCCATACATCCACCAACTGCATATTTTGAATGTCACGTTTAAGGGCCTTAAGTTTTCTGCGTGGTATAAAATGACGCCCTGACGAGGTGTCTATGTCTGGGTCAAGTGTGAGGTTAAAGTCTCCACCAGCTACTAACACGCCCTCAGAAAATTCAGCCAGACGGGACAGAATAGAGGCGCAGGCCCGAGAGGGATCCCTGTTGGGGAGATACCAGTTGGCAATTGTGTATACGGTGGAGCCAATGCATAATTTCAAAAAAAGAAACCTACCTCCGAGGATGGCCAAGGAATCCACAATCGTGTGGGTCAAAGACCTGTGAAGGATAATAGAGACCCCCCCAGACCTGGAAGCCGGGTTGGGGCTGTGGAACCAGGAGGTGTAGTTCCTGTCCTTCAGTGCAGGGAGATGGCCTTCCTTGAAGTGAGTCTCCTGCAACATAAGTATGTGGATCCATTTTTTGTGCATTTCAAATAAAATTTGCGATCTCTTCTGAGGCGAGTTGAGACCCCTGGTGTTGTAAGAGGTAACATTAATCTGCGCCATTGCTCCACGATATGAGGTATTTAGTCTAGGGACGGGGGAGGCAAGGAGGGTGGGAGAGAGAAAAGAGGGATGAGAGAGGAAGGGGAGGGAGCTAGGATTGAAAGGAGGAAGAGAGCAGGAAACAAAGGGAAAGAAGGAAGGATTAGAGGTTAAATGAGAGGAGGGTCGAGGAGGTAGAGATAGAGTAGAACACTAAAAAGATGTGGACTAATGGGCTCAGTCCACTAGCTGGGATAAAGAAGTTAAACGTCCTAAAGACGTTGGACCCCTGTGGGGGGCTAGGCTTTCTACCAAGGGGAGAGGGGCCCCCCTTGCTGCCCCAGATTAAGGTGTTCAATACAGAAGTGAAAGCCCACTAGCCATGGTCCAGAAGCAGAATTGAGAGAGAAAGCATAGAGAAAGGGAGAATCAAGAGAAAGACATCTTGTCAAGCTTCGAATCTGGGTCCCCAAGTTTATGGGACAGGGGGACCTCAAGGTGGACTCCCCGGGCTCATACTGCATAAGAGTCTCCACACACCAGCAGAGCATACAGCCTAAAAGAAAAAGTTAATCGACATCAGTGAAAATCAGGCAAATGTAGAACGCCACAACTTCAGTTGGCAAGACTGTAAAATGAAAAGTCCCTGAGATAGAACCCCCCCCCCATAACTCAGGAAAACAACCAGATTTATACGGAACCGAGAAGCAGGGATTCTTTTGACGAAAGTTCATCTATCTCATTGACGGCGGTCTCTGGAACGATGTCGCGTCGGGCCTCCCTCGGGCTCCAGAGGGATGCCCGGCCAGTCCATGATCTCAATCCGCGGGATGCGGAGGGCCGCTGTGAAGGAATCAAAGTCCCAAGGGGAACGAAGAATATGCATTTGGCCATCATGTCGTACCTGCAGGCGGAACGGGAATCCCCAGCTGTAAGTGAGGTTGTGTGCACTAAGCAGATCCAGAAGTGGTCTTAGGGCTCGTCTCCTCTGAAGGGTGAGGCGAGATAGGTCCGGCAGGATCTGGAGCTTGACCTTTTGGAAGAGAGCTGAGGCGCCGTCTCTGAGCTTTTGCTGGATGGCCTCTTTTTGCATGTAGTGATGGATCCTGCAAATGACGTCCCGGGGACGGTTAGGGTCAGATGATCTGGGCCCCAAAGCTCTGTGAGCCCTATCCAGCTCTATCTCATTAGCAGGGGGAGCATCAAGAATTTTGTTAAACACCCGTTGTAGAACCCATGGGAGATCTCTGGAGTCTACCACCTCAGGAAGGCCTCGGATTCTGAGGTTATTGCGGCGGCCGCGATTCTCGACGTCATCTAATGCTTCTGTGAGATCCCTTGCTGTGGACGGGATCCCGACGTTTGCACTTCTGGACACTGGCTCGCAGGTAACAACCATACCCTATGTACTTTATAAGCGCTACTGGTCTGATGATGAACTCACCCCACAAGACTCCGGCCTTACTATCATTGCGGCCAATGAACTCCCCATTACCCAAGTGGGGTTCAAAGAGGTGACTCTGAAGGTGGGGCGAGTGGAGCTAGAGCATCAAGGACTAATTGTGGTGCAGAATGACCCTAGCGACCGTAAGCCAAAAATGGTCCTAGGGACTAATGTTATTGAGAATTGTATGGGAGAAGTATTACATTTGCTGCAACAGCTGTCTGCAACTGCAGGAGTGGGCTGGCAGAGGGCGCTGCAACGTGAAATCCGGGCCCTCCTGCAGCGGCAACAAGTGAACTTGTCTGGTGGAGAGATTGGTGGTTTATGAGTGATGAATGTAGCGCCTCTAGTAGTGCCTCTGCGGAGTGAGATGATGATTTGGTGCAGGGCAGCAGTAGGTACCCGTGGACAGGATTACCCAACAGTGGAGTAGTGGAGCCTCTGCCGTCAGAGCCCTGGCCCACGGTATTGGCAGCCAAGGGAGTAATTGATGTCCGGAAGGGGAGAGTGCCCGTGAGGATGATGAATTGCTGAGAGGAAGAGGTTAAGCTACCCCGTTATGCCACCATTGCTAAGTTGTTCACAGTAGACACCCATGCCATCCAGACAACAGCTTCCACAATCACTGCATCCCAGTCGACCAGTGATAGTCAACCAGAGCAGCTAGAGGAGTGGTGTAGGAACTACATGTAGGCACTGACTCCACACCTACACACCACAAAGGGGTTTACAGGGTAATGCAGGAGTATAAGCAAGTCTTTAGTAAACACCCGTTAGACTTTGGGAGGATCAAGGGGGTCCAACACCATATTCCCACAGGTGCGCATCCACCCATCTAAGAGAGATATAGGCCCATTCCACCTGCACATTACCAATGCGCCAAGGACATGTTGAGGAGCATGAAGGAGGCAGGGGTCATCCGTGATAGCTGTAGCTCCTGGACCCCTCCATTGGTCCTAGTGAAAAAGAAGGACGGCACAATGAGGATGTGTGTGGATTACCGGAAGATCAACCAAATAACTCATAAAGATGCATACCCTCTTCCCCGTATTGAAGAATCCTTGGCTGCCTTGAGGACTGCAAATTACATTTCAACTCTTGACCTTACTAGCGGTTACTGGCAGGTGTCTGTGGCAGAGGAGGACCGGGAGAAGACCACTTTCGCTACCCCGATGGGTCTCTGCGAGTTCAACAGCATGCCCTTTGGGTTGTGTAATGCACCAGGAACCTTCCAGAGGCTGATGGAGTGCTGCTTGGGACATCGCAATTTTGAAACGGTCCTGCTATACTTGGACGATGTCATCGTCTACTCCAAGACGTTTGAAGCACACCTGGAACATCTTGGCGAAGTATTCGAGGCCCTCTCCAGGTATGGCATGAAACTGAAGCCATCCAAGTGCCATCTGCTGAAACCCAAAGTTCAATATCTCGGGCATGTGGTTAATGCAGAAGGTGTAGCACCGGATCCAGAGAAGATTACATCCATTCAGGTCTGGCCAAGACCTACCACTGTCAGAGAAGTGAGGCAATTCCTGGGCCTGATGGGCTATTACCGTCGCTTCATCAAAGGCTACACCAAGATGTCAGCTCCTATGCAAGATCTCCTGGTGGGGCAACCAAAGCATGGGAAGATCTCTAGTTCCCCATTCGTCTGGAATGAGGAACAGGAAGAATCCTTTCAACAGATGAAGTCAGCTCTGACCGGAGAAGAGATTCTGGCCTATCCCAACTACTGTCTTCCGTTTATCTTATACACTGATGCCAGTAACGTGGGCTTGGGTGCTGTCCTGTCTCAGATACAGAATGGCAAGGAGAAGGTAATAGCCTATGCAAGCAGGAAGCTCCGCCCCACGGAAAGGAATCCTGAGAATTATAGTTCCTTTAAGCTGGAGTTCCTGGCCCTCGTCTGGGCAGTGACCGAGAGGTTCAAGCATTACCTCGCTTCTGCAAAATTCACTGCATACACGGACAACAATCCCCTGACCCACCTTGACACAGCATAGCTTGGAGCCCTGGAACAACGCTGGGTAGCTCGGCTGGCGAACTACGATTTCACTATAAAATACAGTGCCAGCCAAAAGAATACCAATGCAGATGCGTTATCCAGGATGCCGCACTTACCTAACGACAGGGCGGATGAAGATGAGTTGGAAGAGATTGAATTGTCTGCGTTCCATCAACCTGACAGTCTGGAAGATACCAGACCATACAGTGGTCAGCAGAAGGCAGCCTTCAACCCATTGCTCCACCATGGGTGGCAAGAAGCTCAAGATAATGATCCGGCAGTCAGGCTGGTGAAGGAGATGATTTCCCAAGCTGATGCCAGATTGGGGCCCACTGCCCCAGCAGAAATCCAGAGGCTTTGGAAGGAGAGGAGCTGGCTGTATCTGCAACAAGGCTAACTGTATAGAGGACTCATTAACCCCAAGATGCATGAGAGGATCTGTCAGATTGTGGTGCCACAGACATACGTACCCGTGGTCCTAGAGGCTTATCATGATGGAGCTGGACACTTCCGCTGGAAGAAGTTGGAAATGCTGCTGAGAGAGCGCTTTTATTGGGCTGGGATGAGAGAATCCATTAAAGCATGGTGTAGGGATTGTGGTCCCTGCGTGCTAAGAAGAAAGGAAGGCACCAGCCAGAAAGCCCCGTTACAGCCAATTGTCACCCACCAGCTGCTGGAGCGCATTGCTCTGGATCATGTGAAGCTCACACCAAGCAGGAGCAGATATGCCTTTGCTCTCACGATAGTGGATCACTACTCAAGGTTCATGGGGTTGGTACCCGTCAAGGATCTGACAGCTCGCATGGCAGCAAGGGTCTTTCAGGCATATTTCTACCGGCCACACGGCTACCCAGAGAAGATGCTTACTGACCAAGGTCCTGCCTTTGAAGCCGAGATCTTTCAGGAGTTCTGCAGTTAGTATGGGTGCAAGAAAATCCGTACCACGCCATATCATGCCCAAACTAACGGGATGTGTGAGAAGATGAACCATTTGGTCTTCAACCTGCTCAAGACCTTACCCCTAGAAGAGTGGACCTGTGGCTTGAAAGACTGCTTGATCTTGTGGACATGTCTAACAACATCCCTAGCAGTTCCACCAAGTGTGCACCAGCGTACCTGATGAGGGCGAGGCCTGGAAGGTTGCCGGTGGATGTGGACATGGCTATAGAGGTTCCTGAGACCATTTCCCCAACCACGGACTGGGGTACAAAACGCCAGATGCAGTTACGGCAAATCCAAGAGTACCTGGAGAGGAATCTGAGCCAGAGCTGAAGATAGTGGAGGAAGGTCCTATTCCCACTCCAGGCACAGAGAAGGAAAAAGAGGTGATCCACACCATCATGGGAGACTTCCCAGCTGGTTGGCCCATGGAGAGTGGAGCGGTGATTGTTCCCGTTATAATGTTCCCACAATCCATGGAAGAAGATACAGAGCCAGAAGGGTCTATCAGTACCGCACCAACACCTGCACCCAGGGATGCACCAACACTTACACCACGCCCCCGTAGTCCCTACCAGCTGTGCCAGACCTTAGGAGTGAGGGACCCGTACATCACTCTATCCCACTGAACCTAGGTGAACCCGTCGGGCTAAGAAGGTCCACACACCCTAACCTAGGTCAGCCACCACTCAGGTACAGGGAAACTAGTCTGTAGTGAGTGGTGTCCATATGTTGTGTATATAAGCAAATGCCAATCAACCGTGTACCTAACCAAATTTTGTTAGAGTTAACCCCGTTTTTTGCCGTTTAATCATGGACCACGACCTCAGGACTGGTGAGGTCACCCCAAAAACATTCTTGGGGCTTGTAAATACCCCTACCTACTTTCTTGTTTATTTTTCACCACCTACACTGCCTCTGGAGAGGTAGATTGGAGGAAGGGCCTGCGGTGGAGTAGGCCGAGGCCCAGCCACTACTGAAACTGGTGGCTAACCTCCAGGCCAGGGGTCCCCCAGACTTGGGGCCCTTGAGATGGACTGCCGGTAAGGAACGTTTTACCTGGCCCGTGTACGAGTTACCCAAAACTCCTGTGGACTGGGGAAAAGGGGTGCCCACCATTCTTAGCAGTGGCACCATGGAACGAGGTTGTTTGGGTGGCGGGTGAAGAAAAACGGGAATGTATTTTTTTTATGTATGCAACATTGAAGAAATGTGCCTCCCATAAAGGGAAAAAATGTTTTACCCTGTTTTACTTTTTTCCCGTTTCTTTAGAAAAATAAACGTCAGTGGTCGGGCAGCCCGCAGACGGGCTGTATTCAACCAAGGGGGAATGTGATGCCCTGGCACCGCCAGGTGGTCACAGAAGGTACTACACCCCACACAACACCTTCCCACACCGGGTCCCATCAGACACAAAATCCTAGCCACCCCCCTCAGGGTGGGAAGGACACACTAGTGGGCAGGACCAAGTGGATTAGGAGCACCCACCTATAGGTCTTGAGGATCTGGGGGAGGAAACCAGTCAGTTGAAGTTTGAGTGCAGTCTACTTTGGAGTTCAAGTGTAGTGACAGTCTGAAACAGAGAGGAGTGAAGTGGGTCTGTCAGTGACAGTGACAGACTCTAGAGCAGTCATGGTGAACCTTTCACAGGCCGAGTGCCCAAACTGTAGCCCTAAACCCAATTTTTTTTCCTAAGTGCCAACCAATCCTATTATGTAAATAATTGATTGTAACCTTAAGCTGGGTTCACACTAAGCGACAGCGACAACGACGTCGCTGTTACGTCACCATTTTCTGTGACGTAACAGCGACCTTGTAAGTCGCTGTTATGATCGCTGCTTACTGTCAAACACAGCGACGCAGCAGCGATCATAACGTCGCTGTGCTTCATGTGCAGAGAGCAGAGAGCCGCGCTTAGCACTGGCTCCTTGCTCTCCTAGGTACAGTACACATCGGGTTAATTAACCCGATGTGTACTGCAGCTACATGTCACAGTGCAGAGAGCAGGGAGCCGCGCACACTGCTTAGCGCTGGCTCCTTGCTCTCCTTGCTACAGTATACATCGGGTTAATTACCCGATGTGTACTGCAGCCACATGTGCACAGAGCAGGAGCCGGCACTGGCAGCAAGGGCGGAGGCTGGTAACGAAGGTAAATATCGGGTAACCAGGGAAAGGTCTTCCCTTGGTTACCCGATGTTTACGCTGGTTACAGCTTACCGCAGCTGCCAGACGCCGGCTCCTGCTCCCTGCTCGCTTCATTTCGTCGCTCTCTCGCTGTCACACACAGCGATGTGTGTGTCACAGCGGGAGAGTGACGACCAAAAAATGAAGCTGGACATTCAGCAACGACCGGCGACCTCACAGCAGGGGCCAGGTCGTTGCTGGATGTCACACACAGCGACAGCGACGGGACGTCGCTGCAACGTCACAGAAAATGGTGACGTAGCAGCGACGTCGTTGTCGTTGTCGCTGTGTGTGACACCAGCTTAACCTTTGCAGTCTTCTCTTCTCAGCAGGGGGCATCACGCTCATTCGTGCTTACCACACATTGAAGCTGAGCCCCAGTCTTTTCCGGACACAGCAGTTGGATTGATCTTTCTGGAAAAAATTGCAGTATATTAGACATAGATTTTAGCATAGCATGCAATCAGAGGTCACCCTGTAATCCACATCTACATTTCAAAGTCTGAACATCTTGAAATCCCATGAAGACGTACGAGGTGCTCCCCTCCCCCTTCATTGTGTAGTTATGTCCCCCTTCCTGGCCACTTCCTGGTAAACATGTCCCCCATCCTGATATATATTTCCTACATTCTGGTATATTTGTCCCCATCATGGCCCATCCTGGTAAATATACCTCATCCTGGTAAATGTCCTCCATCCTGGTAAATGTACCCCATTCTGGCATGTTCCCCCATGCTGGTAAATGTACCCCATCCTGACATATTGCCCATCGTTGTAAATGTTCCCCCATCCCGGCATGTACCCCATTCCTGGTAAATGTCCTCCATCCTGGTAAATGTTCCCAATCCTGGTTAATTTACCCCCATCCAGGTAAATGTCCCCCTTCCTAGCATGTACCCCCATCCTGGTAAATGTCCACCTTCCTGGCATGTTCCCCTTCCTGGTAAATGTACCCTATCATGGCATGTTTCCTCCATCCTGGCATGTATGTTTTCCCCATCCTGGCATGCATGTTTCCTCCATCCTGGCATACATGTTTCCTCCATCCTGGCATGCATGTTTTCCCCATCCTGGCATGCATGTTTCCCCATCCTGGCATGCATGTTTCCCCATCCTGGCATGCATGTTTCCTCCATCTTGGCATGCATGTTTCCCCATCCTGCCATGCATGTTTCCTCCATCTTGGCATGCATGTTTCCCCATCCTGCCATGCATGTTTCCTCCATCTTGGCATGCAAGTTTCCCCCATCCCGCCATGCATGTTTGCTCCATCTTGGCATGCAAGTTTTCCATCCAGCCATGCATGTTTCCTCCATCCTGGCATGTATGTTTTCTCCATCCTGGCATGCATGTCTCCCCATCCTGCCATGCATGTTTCCTCCATCTTGGCATGCATGTTGCCCCATCCTGCCATGCATGTTTCCCCATCCTGCCATGCATGTTTCCCCATCCTGCCATGCATGTTTTCCCCATCCTGGAATGCATGTTTCCCCCCCCCATGCTGGCATGTATGTGTCCCCCCCAATGCTGTCATGTATGGGTCCCCCCCATGCTGGCATGTGTGTTTCTCCCCCACCCCATGCTATCATGTGTGTCCCCCCCTCCATGCTGGCATGTGTGTTCCTCCCCCCCATGCTGGCATGTGTGTTCTCCCCCCCATGCTGGCATGTGTGTTGTCCCCCACCCCATGCTGGCATGTGTGTTCTCCCCCACCCCATGCTGGCATGTGCATTCTCCCCCACCCCATGCTGGCATGTGCGTTCTCCCCCACCCCATGCTGGCATGTACGTTCTCCCCCACCACATGCTGGCATGTGCGTTCTCCCCCACCCCATGCTGGCGCTGGCACTGGCCCCCCCATCCCCACCTTGGCACAGCCGCACACGAGTTATAAAAAACAAAACACAACTCACCTTGTGAGGGTTGTCTCATCCGGGTGTGGGGCCTGAGTACACCCGGACACGGCAGCCAGCCACTGACACCTTGGTTTACCAACAGACTTGTGTGCAGTTATTCAACAATGAGTACACCAACACTCCTCGATCCAGCCCAGTGCGCCACCTCCGGCCTACATCACTCCCCGTGTTCTGGGCACTGAGCCCCGGGGCATCCACCCCTACCAACGGAGGGGTTAACATCCAGCTCCCATCCCATCGCCCCTGGGTGCCTCCCAACCGCAGCAGTGGTATTCCACATAACCACACACCGTGGGTGACGTCACGAAGTATCTACAGCAATCCCCGTACTTATACGTCCCTTTTTATTTGAGTGTCCTTGCGACCCCCGGGTCCGGAGACCCCTCGTGCCACTGCGGATCTGGATCCGAGCAGCCCAACTGCTTATTTGGGGGCGGCACAGGCTCACGACTCGAGAATTAAAAGTTGAAATTGAAATAGATATTGCAACAGAACCAAGATGACTACATAGATATGGGAACTGCAAGGAGCTTACTACAGAGGTAAGGGAGCAGAACCAAACTTACTACAGAGATAAGGGTGCTGTACTGAGCTTACTATAGAGATAAGGGTGCAGAACCAAGCTTACTACAGAGATAAGGGAGCAGAACTGAGCTTACTACAGAGATAAGGGAGCAGACCCGAGCTTACTACCAAGATATGGGTGCAGAAAAGAGCTTACTACAGAGATAAGGGTGCAGAACAGAGATTACTACAGAGATAAGGGAGCAAAACCAAGCTTACTACAGAGATAAGAGTGCAGAACCGAGCTTACTACAGAGATAAGGGAGCAGAACCAAGCTTACTACAGAGATAAGGGTGCAGAACCGAGCTTACTACAGAGATAAGGGTGCAGAACAGAGCTTACTACAGAGATAAGGGAGCAGAACCGAGCTTACTACAGAGATAAGGGAGCAGAACTGAGCTTACTACAGAAATAAGGGTGCAGAACCAAGCTTACTACAGAGATAAGGGAGCAGAACCGAGCTTACTACAGAGATAAGGGTGCAGAACGGAGCTTACTACAGAGATAAGGGAGCAGAACTGAGCTTACTACAGAAATAAGGGTGCAGAACCAAGCTTACTACAGAGATAAGGGTGCTGAACCAAGCCTACTACAGAGATAAGGGAGCAGAACCAAGCTTACTACAGAGATAAGGGAGCAGAACTGAGCTTACTACAGAGATAAGGGAGCAGAACCGAGATTACTACAGAGATAAGGGAGCAGAACCGAGCTTACTACAGAGATAAGGGTGCAGAACCGAGCTTACTACAGAGATAAGGGAGCAGAACTAAGCTTACTACAGCTCCATCAACAGACCCCCTCTTTTTTTCATGCTAAAGTTAGACCCAAATCAAAATTTTACCCTACAGGTAGCAAAGGTCACCACATCAAGACCTTTAGCGACCTTATACTGACAGATCTAAAAGAGGTTATGAATAGTAAAAGGTGCCTACAGCACAATCTTTCCAAGAAAGAGAGAATAGCATTAAAAAAATTTAAACGTAAATCAGGAGATTGTCATCAGATCTGCCGGTAAGGGAGGAGGCATAGTAATCCAAGACAGAGGGGAATATATAAGTGAAGCCCTAAGGATACTATCTGACCCTACCTACTATCATATAGTGGAATGGACTGATTATGAGATAGCCATGGTAGCCTATAAAGACATGATACAAAGAGCCATTGATAATAACATATTTGATCAGTCAGAAAGAAAGTTTTTGCAAATAAATAATTTTAATATGGCGTTCTTTTATGATTCAATAATTTTTATTAGGTTTTCAAAGTTTATACATAAAACAGTTCTAACAAAAACAATAAAACAGAATGTGCTGTATAGCATTACTTCATGCTATATCAAACAAATAATATACAGTAGACATATACAAAAGGAGAAACAAAACAAATAACATTGGTAAAAACTATGACATACAGTCAGATTAAAAATTTACAACGTATGATTTTCAAATAAAATATGTCAGGAGATGGATGTAAACAAATAATTTTCTTATTAAACTAATTGAATAAGTATCGTGTATTACGTTTATACAAGAATTAGAACTAGATTAGATTTAAAATTTTATGTATTGTTGTTAATAAAGTCAGTCCATGGGTCCCATTTTTTATGAAATCTGTTCCAAGAGTTATTTATTAGAGCATGCTTCTCTTCATAGAACTTATGAAGGGATATTTTTTCTATTAGATCGTAAATATCTGGAATTTTATTGGATTTCCAACGTGCTGCCAATTCGACTTTGGTAAGTAGAAGGATATGAATTACGATGGCCCTGTATTTTATGTTTATTGTATCCGAATCTATCAATAAGAGAGCTAATTGTGGGGTTAGACTTATTTTTGAGTGCATTATCAGATTTATTATTTTAGACACTTTCTGCTATAAGCTTCTGATTCTAGGACAGCTCCAAGAAATATGCACAATGTCACCTTTTGTATCGCAACCTCTCCTGCATGTTGGTTTTTGGCTTGGGAATATTTTAGCTCCTTTGTCCAGGTGAAATACTATCTGGTATAAATCTTATAATAAGCTTCATGTAATGTAGCGCAGATATTGGAAAGGTATGTGTTTTTAAGGACTTTATCCCATTGGACTTGGGTGAATTCTACTTTCAAGTCCTTTTCCCAACTGGATATGTGTATCAATTTTCTTGTGGTGAGTTCAGAATTGTAGGCATGATAGATGTTCTTATGACTCCATATTAGTTTATTATTTTTGTTGTTTATCAATTTAAGTATAAATTTGTTTATTTTACATTTGGGTTCTATAAGTTTCCGGATGGTTTTCCTTATTTCTAGGAAGAAATACAGATCTTTATCTGGTATATTATTTTGTAGTTTAAGTTGTAAGAATGAGGTGAAATTTGCACCATCGTATATATTTTTTATGTATTTTATCCCTGACTGGATCCATCTATCTACTGTCTCCGTATTGTTTGACAAATCTATATTTTTTATCTCTGTATTTTTAAAGACTTCAAAAGTCATTTTGTCTTTGGAGATTCTTGAAATCTTTTCCCAGGAAGTAAATGCAGCATTAACCCCTTCAGCCCCAAGCCTATTTTGACCCTAAAGACCAGGCCATTTATTGCAATTTTGACCAGTGTCACTTTATGAGGTTATAACTCTGGAACGCTTCAACGGATCCCGGTGATTCTGAGTTTGTTTTCTCGTGTCATATTGGGCTTCATGTTAGTGGTAAATTTAGGCCGATATTTTTTGCGTTTCTTTGTGAAAAAAACGGAAATTTCACGAAAATTTTGAAAATTTTGTAATTTTCAAACATTTTAATTTTTATGCTCTAAAACCAACGAGACATATGACACAAAATAATTAATAAATAACATTTCCCACATGTCTACTTTACATCAGAACAATTTGGGGGAAAAAAAAAAAATTAAGGAAGTTATAGAGGTTCAAAGTTTATGAGCAATTTCTCATTTTTACAACAAAATTTACAAAGCCACATTTTTTAGGGACCACATCACATTTGAAGTGATTTTGAGAGGTCTACATGACACAGAACACCCAAAAGTGACACCATTCCAAAAACAGCACCCCTCAGGCTACTCAAAACCACATTCAAGAAGGTTATTAACCCTTCAGGTGCTTCACAGTAACTAAAGCAATGTGGAAGGAAAAAATGAATATTTTACTTTTTGCAACAAAAATGTTAATTTAGCCTCAAATATTGCATATTCACAAGGGTAGTAGGATTAAATGAACCCCCAAAATTTGTTGGGCAATTTCTTCTGAGCACGCAGATACCTCATATGTGGTGAAAAAACACTGTTTGGGCGCACGACGGGACTCAGAAGGGAAGGAGCGCCATTTGACTTTTTGAACAGAAAATTAGCTAGAATCGTTAGCCGCACCATGTTGCGTTTGGAGAGCCCCTGAGGTGCCGAAACAGTGGAGCTCCCCCATATGTGGCCCCATTTTGGAAACTAGACACCTCATGGCATTTATCTAGATGTTTATTGAGCAATAGAGTTGAGCCGTGCAAATAAAAAAAAAAATTTTACCACAAAATTGTTACTTCAACCAGGTAGCTTTTTTTTCACAAGGGTATCAGGAAAAATTGCACCATAAAATGTATTGTGCAATTTCTCCTGAGTACACAGACACCTCATATGTGGTGGAAATCAAATGTTTGGGTTCACAGCAGGGCTCAGAATGCAAGGAGCGTCATTTGACTTTTCAAACGCAAAATTGTCTGGGATAATTAGCGTATTCCATGTTTTGTTTGGAGACTCCCTGAGGTGCCAAAACAGTGGAGCTCCCCCACATGTGACCCCATTTTGGAAACTAGACCCCCATGGCATAGAAAAAAAAATAGGGCGCACGCACAAATGTTCTGCAAAAAAGGGGGGGGGACTAGGTGGGATGGAAAAAAGAAGTCCTGTCCAAAGTCGAGTACGACTGCAGGACGATTGCTGATCAGGCACCTAATTGTACATGTTTTGTTTTGTTTTTTTTATTTGGGGTGCACAAAAAAAGCAAAAACTAGAGCAACAATTATGTACCTGATCAGCCAATCACGTAGCTGATCAGCACTTGGCGGCAGGCAGGTGGGGGAGGAGGGGGGGGAGGGAGTGGGAGATGCGATTGGGGATAGTTAGAAAAGAGCCACGAACAATACTTACAGGATGGATCAGAACAGCGGCAGATTGACGGGCGGCAGATTGGGCGGCAGCAGATGGGGGGGCAGCGGCATATAAAGGGAGCATCTGTGAATGTGAGACGGCGGCAGCTGGGATAGGGTGGGGGCAGATGGGAGAGGGCGCAGTGGATGCAGGAGCGGCAGAGGATGGGGGAAGGGGAGTGGGAGGTGAGATTGGGGATAGTTACCCTACAGGATGGATCTAGGCAGCAGGATGACAGGAGATGAAGGAGGCAGCAGATCGGGGAGGGTGAGAGGTGGGAGAGGGAGCGCAGCGCAGATCACGGGGGAGACAGGTGAGCAGAGCACAGATCACGGGGGTGAGAGGTGAGAGAGCGCAGATCATGGGGAGACAGGTGAGCAGAGCGCAGATCATGGGGGTGAGAGGTGGAGGGAGAGTGGACAGCAGATCACAGGGGTGACAGGTGAGGGAGCACAGATCACGGGGGTGACAGGTGAGGGAGCACAGATCACGGGGGTGACAGGTGAGGGAGCACAGATCACGGGGGTGACAGGTGAGGGAGCACAGATCACGGGGGTGACAGGTGAGGGAGCACAGATCACGGGGGTGACAGGTGAGAGAGCACAGATCACGGGGGTGACAGGTGAGGGAGCACAGATCACGGCGGTGACAGGTGAGGGAGCACAGATCACGGCGGTGACAGGTGAGGGAGCACAGATCACGGGGGTGACAGGTGAGGGAGCACAGATCACGGCGGTGACAGGTGAGGGAGCACAGATCACGGGGGTGACAGGTGAGGGAGCACACATCACGGGGTGACAGGTGAGGGAGCACACATCACAGGGGTGACAGGTGAGGGAGCAAACATCACGGGGGTGACAGGTGAGGGAGCACAGATCACGGCGGTGACAGGTGAGGGAGCACAGATCACGGGGGTGACAGGTGAGGGAGCACAGATCACGGGGGTGACAGGTGAGGGTGCACAGATCACGGTGGTGACAGAGGAGGGAGCGCACATCACGGGGGTGACAGGGGAGGGAGCGCACATCACGGGGATGACAGGGGAGGGAGCGCACATCACGGGGGTGACAGGGGAGGGAGCGCACATCACGGGGGTGACAGGGGGGGAGCACACATCACGGGGGTGACAGAGGAGGGAGCACACATCACGGCGGTGACAGGTGTGGGAGCACACATCACGTCGGTGACAGGTGAGGGAGCACAGATCACGGGGGTGACAGGGGAGGGAGCACACATCACGGGGGTGACAGGGGAGGGAGCACACATCACGGCGGTGACAGGTGTGGGAGCACACATCACGGCGGTGACAGGTGTGGGAGCACACATCACGGCGGTGACAGGTGAGGGAGCACACATCACGGGGATGACAGGGGAGGGAGCACACATCACGGTGGTGACAGGTGTGGGAGCACACATCACGGGGGTGACAGGTGAGGGAGCACACATCACGGGGGTGACAGGGGAGGGAGCACACATCACGGCGGTGACAGGTGAGGGAGCACACATCACGGGGGTGACAGGGGAGGGAGCACAGATCACGGGGGTGACGGGAGGGGGCGGGTAGCTGACCACGGGGGTGAGAGATGGGGGGAGCGTACAGCACATCACGTAGGGGAGGGGGCGAGCAGCACATAACGTAGGGGAGGGGGCGAGCAGCACATCACGGAGGGGAGGGGCGGGCACCGATCATGAGGAGGAGGGGCCGGACAGCAGATCGGAGGGAGCGGTGGCACTATGACAGATGGAGGAGGACAGGGATCGCGCAGCACATCACAGAGGTGAGGGGGCGGGCACCGATCACGAGGGGTGAGGGGCCGGGCAGCAGATCGGGGGGAGCGGTGGCACTGTGGCAGATGGAGGGCGGCGGCAGCGGATCGGGAGGTGTGGGGGTGAGGGTGCGGCCAGCAGATACGAGGGGTGGGGGTGCGGGCAGGAGATCGGGGAGATAGGTGGCAGATCGTGGAGGGCAGCGGATCGGGAGGCTTTTCGACGGTTTCATACAGTGCAATGGCAGCGCGGCAACTTCCGGGTCCCATACTCCGGTCTCATAATAGCATGGGACCGGAGCTTGTCGCCCTGCCATTGCACTGTGTACACTCACTGTGCTGGCGTGCTGCAAGGACGACAAGTGAAGCTGATGGGGGCGGTCACCGGCAACAGGTCCACTGTGATTGGAGAAATCGGTCACAAGGCCAATCTTTCCAATCAGAGCTACTGGAGCTGGGGGAGGGTGATCCAGTGAGGTCACCCAGCTCCAGCCAATGGCCAGTGCTACAGCTGCACTGGCCAGGGCTGGATTTCAATGTTTCAGTCACTTTAAATGGTTGGAACATTACAGTGGCTGTGATTGGTTAAGCGGCGTTCTTCAGCCAATCACAGCCTCCGTAGGTCCGGGGAGGAGGCACCACCCCTCCTGAGGTCAGGAACAGGTCCCCTCCTCCCCGAATCTGCGGTTTATGTTAACATATTGCAGTCACCGGAGGCTCCGGTGCCGCGATTCCGCCATGACGGAAAGATCCGTCCTTGGTCGTTAAGGCCCAGGGCACAAGGACGGATCTTTCTGTCCATGGTCGTGAAGGGGTTAATAGTGCTGCTATCATAGGTATTGGATTTTCGGCCTCCAGAGCTTAGTAACTGTTCCAATAAAGGAGAGCGGAAAGAATTATTTCCTAATAATATTAGTTCCAGGTTAACCCAAGTTGGAGTATTTTTATTTTTTAATAACCAATTGTTGGTTTGTTTTAATAAATTTGAGTAATAATATGCTTGTATATTAGGAAGGCCATATCCTCCATTAATTTTATTTTTAATAATGTATTTTTGGCCACCCTTGCTTTACTATTATTCCAGACATATTTGTTGATCGATTTTTGCAATTTCACTAGGAATTCGTCTGGGATGATGATAGGTAGACATCTAATTGTATATAAAATTTTGGGTAGAATAAACATCTTAGCTACCAATATTCTACCAAGCCATGTCGTTTCGGTTTTGTTGTATGTTGCAAAGTCTTTTTCAATCTGAGTTGTGAGTTTATTCATGTTGAGGATTAAGGTGCTTTTAATATCTTTTGTGAAAGTAATACCTAAGTATTCAATAGCGTCTGTAACCCATTCATAATTAACATTATTTCTAAGATTTTCTTGTGCTGTTGGGATGAGGTTAAGAGCTAGCATTTTTGACTTTTTCTCATTAATTTTAAAGTTTGAAACAATGGAGAATTCTTTCAAAATGTTGTTGGTCTCCTTGATGGAGTTTAATGGGTCGCTAAGAGTCATAATTACACCGTCCGCAAAAAGACTTATTTTAAAGTTTTCTTTGCCTATGGAAATACCTTTAATTTTTTCATTTGACCTGATACATTCTGCCAAAGGTTCCATAATAAGGGCAAAAAGTAGCGGTGATAATGGACATCCCTGCCGAGTTCCATTGGTTATCATAAAAGATTTCGAAGAGTGGTTGTCTGATTTAATTGTGACTGAGGGGCAGGAATATAGCGCCATGATGGAGTTAATGGATGTGTTGTCAAAGCCAAATTTTTTCAGGGTGTTTTCCAAGAATTCCCACCCCACTCTATCAAATGCTTTCTCAGCGTCAAGTGATAAAAGTAGGGTGGGTGTTCTAGATTTTTTAGCGTATTCAAGAATGTTTAGTAATCTTCTAGTACCGTCTGATGGTTGTCTATTTTTAACAAATCCTAATTGGTCTTGATGGATCAATGATGAGAGAATTTCTTTTAATCTTTCGGCTAATATTTTTGAATAAATTTTTACATCTGTATTAATTAGAGAGATGGGTCTATAACTAGTCAATAATTCAGGGTCACTATTTGGTTTAGGGATGAGGGTTATATTTGCCTGGAGCATTTCTGCAGGGAATTCTCTGGTGGAAGCTGCGTGATTAAAAATTATACAGAGGTGAGGTACAAGTAATTGGGAAAAAGTCTTGTAAAATTCATTAGAAAACCCATCTGGCCCTGGGGACTTGTTTATTTTTAGGTTTTTAATTGTTTGTAAAATTTCGGAGTCGGTAAATGGACGATTTAAAATATTTAGTTGATGCTCATTTAGTTTAAGAAGATGGATTTTGTCCAAGAAGTTATTCATTTTGTTGAGGTTATCATTCTGGTCAGAAGGAGTGGAATTGAGGTTATATAGTTTTTTTAAATTACTCACAAATGCTTCTACGATGTCTTTTGGATGGGTATAATAATGGCCATCTGGGTGTTTTATCTTGTGTATCCTATTCCTAATTCTTTTTTGTTTAATTCTACGTGCCATATATTTAGTTGGTTTGTTAACTGATCTATAATGGTTTGTATTTAATATTCTCACATATTTATCATAGTCAGCCAGAAGTAAGTCTCTCAGTTGTATACGCAATTTTATAATGTTGACATGTATTTGTTGGCTGGGCTGGTGTAGTCTTTGCTGTTCTTTTTCTTTTTCTTTTATTTTTTCTTGTATTTTAGACAGATCTGAATTCCTTTGTTTTTTCAGTCTTGAAGAAATTTGAATCAATGCCTCTTTGTACCGCCTTGTTGGCATTCCAAACTGAAAAAGGATTCATAGTTTCTGAGGCGTTTTCGGAGAAATAATTTTTTAAAGATTTTTCAATTTCTTGTTGAAAGTTTGGGTGTTGGAAAATTGCTGGGTTATTTTTCCAGGTGAAATTTAATCTGTCTGGGGGGCCTACTTTAATTGTGCAGAATAAGGGAGAGTGGTCTGAGAAAGTTTTATCCTTAATTTCTATTTTAGTTAGTCTGGAGATTGAAAGGGATTCAGTTAAAAGTAAATCTATTCTAGAAAAGGTTTTGTGGGCTGATGAGTAGAAGGTATATTCCTTAGATGTGGTGTTAAGACATCTGAAGGTGTCCAACAGTTTATGAATTTGAAGCCATTTATATAATGATGGGTGATGTTGTCTTGGATTTGCTGTTGAGTCCATCTTAATATCAGGTATCAAGTTAAAATCGCCTATTAAAAAGAGATCTCCTTGTTTGTGCTTCTGAATTTTTTCCATTAGATTATTTAGGAAAGTAATCTGGCCACTGTTTGGGGCATATACATTTACGATAGTACATAGGTGGTCATTAATTTTACCAATAAGGATAAGGTACCGTCCTTCAGGGTCTTGTATTTCAGATATCAAGGAGAACCTAGTTGAGTTACTGATTATCGCAATAACTCCTGCTTTCTTTTTTTCATTAAGGGCTTTGAAAATATTAGTATAATTCTTATTTACAAATTTAGGGTGATTGTTTCTGGCCAATCTTGTTTCTTGAAGACAGATTATATTTGCTTTACAATTTTTGATTTCCTTCCAAATCATGAATCTTCTATTAGGGCTGTTCATACCTTTAACATTTAGTGATAGAATGTTTATGTCCATTTTGGGTTACAGTTGTTTTGGGGTTTAATTATATTTACATGTTATCCATTAAGTGTTGAAATGGGTTACCAAGGTTTTTAGCTGACCTAATATAAAAGATAAATTTCTGTATTGTATACCAATACTAGTACAATGCGAACGCTTAACAAAACTGCTACAGTTAATTTGTAAATATCTGTAAACAAACAGTAATTTTCTAAAGTATCTTACTTCAGATACTTTATTCAAAATTTAAGGGTTCTTAATTCTGTATCTTGTCGTTCAGTGTCTTTACCTATAAGATACTCAAATAACAGAAAAACAAGAAAAAAAATATTGTTCCAACAAAATAAATCTCTGGGAATTGCCTTTTGTCAGACACTTCCCTCTTGAGGCACTAGTCTATTGCTGTAAAGACTTTAATATAGTACTTTATCTCCAAGTACTAATTGTAGTTTTGTGAAAAATAAAAGGTTATATATAAAATGAAACAACAAATTATGTTACCGTGAGTCACTCATCATGTGAAAATTGGGAAAGACATGTATAACGTTTGCATTATAACCATAACATGAATAGATAAGCTTGTATTATATTTTTAAAGCACAAGATCTCTTGATGAGAAAATAACAGGCCCATCAAAATAAATCAAAGAATTTTTTCAGGGCCAAGTCTATGTTGGTCTACATCGTGGATCTGAGTGAGGGGCTTCTCGTTCCTCAAGGGAGCTGACAAAGCGGTGGTCATCTTCAGGAATTGTAATGGGTACTATTTTCCCTCTGAATGAGATCAATAATTTAGTGGGAAAGACCCATCTGTACTGGATTCCATTATCCTGGCAGAAGCTAGTGGTTAAATTGAAAGATTTGCGCATTGCCATGGTCTCTTTGGAGAGGTCAGTGAATACTCTTATTAGCTCAAAGGGCTTTGGGAGATTTTTCATTTTTCTTAATTTTTGCATAAACTCCTCCTTTATATGGTGTGAGATAGCGGGGCCATTGATACGTGACGGACGGTACGTATCTCCCAGAATGCGCACAGAAACATATTAGAGCCCTACATAGTGGTCAGTCCGGAAACCTCCAGGCCGGGTTATGCAGGTGGCTCATGTCCACAGTTCTCATTTAAAAGCTCTTTGTAAAGGCCTGGGTGGGGCAGAGCGTGTTGTGTAAGCTGCAGAGCAGGAAACTGAAGAGAGTTCAGGCCTGTGTGGAACTATAACACAGGTCTGTGGACCCCCGGGAATAGCAAAACGGAATATAGTAAGACCGTCTCCTACGGCAAGCCGTGCCTGTGTGACGGGGAACCATATGGACTGTGAGTACCCGGCTGTGTTCCGGATGACTTTTCCTGTACAGCAACGACAATAAAACTGTTTGGATCAGACTGTTTTGGGTCACTGCCTCATTGTCGTCCTGGGGTACCCCCACCCCGCTACATTATGTTGGAGAATGCGGGCATCGATCCCGCTACCTCTCACACCCCAGAACTCCTACTTCGACCTCAGCTGGGAGGATGCCCTGGACTACAAGAAATTGAAAGGTGAGATCCTTGCACATCTGGGGGTCAATACCTACGTGAGGGCTCAGCGAGTGTTTTCATGGGCCTATGTGGAGACCTGTCCAGCCAGGTCTCAGGCATATGACTTACTACAACTGGTTAAAAAGTGGTTACAGCCGGAGGTGTTGTCTCCAGCCCAGATGGTGGAAAGGGTGGTGGTCGACCGGTTGGTGTGGACTTTGCCAGTCGCTATTCAACGTTGGGTGGGGCAAGGAGACCCGGGTAACCTGGACCAGGTGGTGAGTTTAGTTGAGCGATATACCGCCACACAGGACTTTATACGAGACTCTGCCACAGTGCGTCAAGCCCGGCGGCCACAGGACCCTGGCCGAGAGACACGTACGGCACTGGTGAACAACAAAAACAAAGCCCATATTGAGGGGGCAACCCACACTGAGAGCGGCAAAAGACTAGTTCCCCCAGGAATAGTAATAAAAACTGGTGGGGCCACCGCTATGAAGTGCTGGAGATGTCAAGGGCCCGGCCATATCGCCGCTTATTGCCCGTTGATTACGGAGTCCATGGATTGTGGGTACACCCGCCGAATGTCTATGTATGCTAATACGGTGTATGCTGCATGCCCTATTCTTGAACCTCCTCTATGTCATGTGTATGTAAATGGACATCGGGCAGAGGCCCTTTTGGACTCAGGCAGTATAGTGACCCTCGTTCATGGGTCGCTGATCTCGGGGTCGGAGTCCACGGAGAGGGAGGTTGGGATTGTGTGTATACATGGTGAACTCCGCAAATATCCAACAGCAGAGGTATGCCTCTCCACTTCGTGCGGGGACGTGACGCATGTGGTAGGAGTGGTGAAAACCCTACCATATGGGGTAGTAATGGGAAGGGATTTTCCGTTGTTTTGGTACCTGGGGGATAGAAATAATACCTTTTCCAAAGCAAAAATAAATCTGGGTGCGGAGCCCGATGATCCCGAGTCGGTGATACCTGCTGTAGGGATCGCCGACCTTGGGACAGGGGGAGACCCTGACAGGGGTCCACTAGAGGTGTTGGCAGGGGAAAGTGAAGAGACTGTAGCGATCCCGGAGCTGGAAACATCCCGGGAGGACTTCAGGATGGCCCTGCTAAGGGATCCTACTCTCTCCCAGGCGTGGGAGAATGTAAAAGAGGTGAATGGGGTGGCCCAACAACCAGGGGCAGAAGTTGTCTTTCCCCGCATGGCGGTTTATAATGATTTACTCTACTGAATAGACAAAAGCAGGGAAGAGATAGTAGAACAACTGGTCGTGCCACAAACCCATCGTCAGGCAGTGCTTAACATGGCTCACACACACCCCCTGGGGGGACACTTAGGGGCTACCAAGACACAAGAGCGTATTTTACGGAGGTTCTTTTGGCCAGGAGTGTACGCAGATGTACGGAAATTCTGTGAATCCTGCCCGGACTGCCAACTGACCTCGCCCATTGCGAGTTTCCGGAGTCCATTGGTGCCTCTTCCAATTATAGAGGAACCTTTTGAACGGATCGCAATGGATCTGGTAGGGCCCCTGGTAAAATCCGCACGCGGTCACCAACACATATTGGTGGTTGTGGATTACGCCACACGCTATCCAGAGGCCATTCCGCTGCGCCATACCTCCGCGAAGCTTATTGCTCGGGAGTTATTTGCCATATTTTGTCGTCTTGGGTTACCAAAGGAGATCCTTACTGACCAGGGGACCCTGTTTATGTCCAAGGTGACAAAAGAATTATGTAAACTGTTGAAAATAAAGCACCTGCGCACATCGGTGTACCATCCGCAAACCGATGGGCTGGTCGAGCGGTGCAACAAAACCCTTAAGTCCATGCTTAAAAAAGTGGTTGCCAAGGACTGGGACATGCTGTTGCCCTATCTTATGTTTGCGCTCCGAGAGGTGCCGCAGGCATCCACGGGTTTTTCGCCATTCGAGTTGCTTTATGGCAGACACCCTAGGGGCTTGCTGGACGTAGCCAAGGAAACATGGGAACAGGAGCCCACCCCATATAAAAGTGTGATTGAACATGTGGCTCTAATGCAAGACCGCATCGCAGCGGTTTTGCCTATTGTAAAAGAACATCTAACGAGGGCACAAGGGGCGCAAAGGCGCACTTATAACACACGAGCCACCATCAGATCTTTTGATGTAGGGGATCGGGTCTTGGTTTTGGTGCCCACGGCCGAGAGTAAACTGTTGGCCAAATGGCAGGGGCCGTGTGAGGTTCGGGAAAAGGTGGGGGAGGTGAACTACCGAATATACCAGCCGGGGAGGAGGAAGCCGGAACAACTGTATCATATTAACTTGCTTAAAGCCTGGAAAGACCGTGACTGTATGGTGACGGGAGTAACACCGGTGGGTCCTGGAGGGAACCTGTAGTGCCACCCATCCTGGGAACAGAAGGGAGTGTACACTTAGGCGACACCCTCACTAAACTGCAGCGTCGGGAGGTTCGGAAGTTGGTACAGCAGAACTCGGATGTGTTTTCCGAGATACCCGGCCGTACTTCGGTTATCCAACATGACATTGTCACCGAGCCTCGGGTAAAGGTGCGTATTAAACCGTACCGAGTGCCTGAGGCCCGGAGACAAGCCATTGCAGCAGAGGTGAAACAGATGGTTACCCTAGGGGTGATCGAGGAATCAAAGAGTGACTGGGCTAGTCCCATTGTGCTGATTCCAAAACCCGACGGATCGCTACGTTTCTGCAATGACTTCCGGAGATTGAATGAGGTTTCCAAGTTTGACCTTTACCCTATGCCCCGGGTGGACGAACTTATTGAACGGTTGGGAAAGGCTCAATATTTCACGACGCTTGACCTTACCAAAGGCTATTGGCAGGTGCCGCTGACAGAGTCAGCCAAGGAAAAAACGGCCTTTATTACACCAGAGGGGCTCTATCACTATGTTGTCTTGCCTTTTGGTTTACATGGAGCCCCGGCTACTTTCCAAAGACTGATGGACATAGTGTTGGAACCCCATCAGAAGTACGCATCCGCCTATCTAGACGACATAATTACACACAACCATGGATGTCAATGGACACCCACATATACGAGTGACACGAAAGACAGTAAAAAAGACACCTTTATTAATATTGATTAAAAAAGTTTAAAACAGACAAAAGGTACCGTAAACAGAGAGGGACACAGTCAGGAAAAGTTACCAAAGATTAATGGTTTTTCAGGTGACCAAAATTATACACCTGCACCGGCATACCTGTTAGACTAATTGCAATATCCTGCGCTGCTCATTGGTTATAATGAATCACTACTGAATTGCTGTGCAGATGGAATTCCACCAACCTGCAGAGCATATGTGTGAATATTGATCAACAACCATGTGCAGAACACAGAGTGCAGCAATAAAGTATTCCACCTGCAGTGAAGATCCACTTACTGCCCCTCACCCATCCAGATCCACACATTGTCCGTGCATGGCATATATATGAATCATGCCAATATCAGTCACACCCCTAAGTGGGGCAACCTTCCAAGTTGGAACTGTCTATGCGATATAACGTTCACCAAAACAAGTAAGGTGAACAAAAATACAGCTTAATAAAGCATAATACATGCCAGGCACAAGCAACTGAGTAGATACCAAGGGGGGAAGGGGGAGTGGTAATGCAGGCAGACTTAAACAGGCAAGACGGTAAATAACAGGTACATTGAAAATGGAAATAACAAATTACATCACCTGAAAATATCCTGCCGCGGCCCTCACACTCCGACACGTGTTTCGCAGTTGCTTTAGGACATGAGGTTGGTAACTATCTAGACGACATCATCATCTTCAGTTCCGATTGGCAGACCCACTTGTCCCAGGTCCAGGCCGTCGTTAACTCCCTGCGGGCGGCAGGGTTGACTGCAAACCCAAAGAAATGTGCAATCGGTCAGGAGGAAGCCCGCTATTTGGGGTACGTGATTGGCCGCGGGGTGATCAAACCTCAAGTAAATAAAATAGAGGCCATCCAAAAGTGGCCCAGACCAGTGTCCACTAAACAGGTGAGAGCGTTCCTCGGCATTGTCGGGTATTACCGGCGGTTTATACCGGACTTTGCTGGGAGAACAGCAGCTTTGACCGATCTGCTGAAGGGGAAAAAGGCGGCTATGGTACGCTGGACCCCTCAGGCTGAGGAAGCGTTTCAGTCCATGAAGACTGCCTTGTGTGGTCAACCTGTCCTCATTAGCCCCGATTTCGGTAACACCTTCCTGGTACAAACAGATGCCTCCGAGGTGGGTCTGGGTGCCGTACTCTCGCAAGAGGTGAACGGAACTGAGAATCTGGTTACCTATTTGAGCCGGAAACTGCCCCGGCAGAAAAGAATTATAGCGTAGTGGAGAAGGAGTGCTTGGCTATTAAATGGGCCTTGGAGTCCCTGCGCTATTATTTGCTCGGGCGACAGTTTCGGTTGGTAACGGACCACGCGCCCCTCGTCTGGATGAGAAATGCGAAGGAACGGAATGCCCAGGTCACCCGCTGGTTCCTGTCCCTTCAGAATTTCAGTTTTACGGTAGAACATCGGGCCGGTTCGTCCCAGGGCAATGCCGATGCCGTGTCTCGGGCGGCCTGTTTGGGTGCGTCCGTTCATCCCCTCGGGTTTGAACGGAGGGGGGGGGTATGTGAGATAGCGGGGCCATTGATATGTGACGGACGGTACGTATCTCCCAGAATGCGCACAGAAACATATTAGAGCCCTACATAGTGGTCAGTCCGGAAACCTCCAGGCCGGGTTATGCAGGTGGCTCATGTCCACAGTTCTCATTTAAAAGCTCTTTGTAAAGGCCTGGGTGGGGCAGAGCGTGTTGTGTAAGCTGCAGAGCAGGAAACTGAAGAGAGTTCAGGCCTGTGTGGAACTATAACACAGGTCTGTGGACCCCCGGGAATAGCAAAACGGAATATAGTAAGACCGTCTCCTACGGCAAGCCGTGCCTGTGTGACGGGGAACCATATGAACTGTGAGTACCCGGCTGTGTTCCGGATGACTTTTCCTGTACAGCAAGGACAATAAAACTGTTTGGATCAGACTGTTTTGGGTCACTGCCTCATTGTCGTCCTGGGGGACCCCCACCCCGCTACAATGGAAAAAATGGATTCTTGCTATGGTATCCCTTGGAGTTTCCTCGGAAATATGTCTGGGTCTCGGGAGTCTGTGTATTCTGTCGATAATAAGTTCTAATTCTTTAACAGAAGGTAATACAGCACATATGATGCTTTTCAAGAATTCGGAAAGTCCTTTCGGGGGTACGGATTCTGGGATGCCTCTTATCTTGACATTGTTTCTACGATTTCGATCTTCCATATCCGCAATCTTGGCTCTTAATTGGCGGATTTCGTTCTTCATTGTTGCTTGCTCCAAGTCTACTGATTGGCTGTTATCCTCAATTTTTTTTATTCTATCTTCATGCTCTGAGAACCTGTTGTTGTTAGAGTCAATGCTGGCTTGCAAAAGCTTGTTTTGATTCTGAAACAGAATATTACATTTTTCGAACATTGTTGCCATTGCGCTTTTCACAAAATTTTCATAGGCGTTTTTATCAGACGAAGCGATATCCTCAAAGTTGATGACATGATTTATTGTATTGCCATTATTATCGTCTGAATGTTCCATTCTAATCTTGTTTTTTGCTGGACTCTGTGTTGGGGATGACTCCGAATCTGATTTATATTCGCCATCCGAATGGGGGTTAGCTATCCTTGATCTGTCCGAATCGGGTTCCTTTCTTTTTTGAGTTTGGTATGTGATGTCCATTGTGCTATCTTCTAAATCTCTTTAGAGCAGGAAAATCACTGTCTGTATAGGGAGAAACTGAGACGGCCTTGATATGTTGAGACACATTGGGAGAGCTAATGCTTCTTGCAGTGTCATGGAGTTGAGTGACTAGTGATACCAGTTTTATCTCCTTTTGTGGTGCAGATTTGCTGCTTGATTGTGCAGATGGTTTCAGTGGGGATTTAGTAGTGTTCTATTTGGTTTGTTGTGTACTTCTTTCCATTTTGCTATTTGTAGTTGGAGTTGGTTTTGACATTTTGTGCTGGTGTAATTACAGTTATAGTATTTGACTACTGTTAGCAATGTTTATTTTAGTCTTGACGGTTCAGTAGCTGAGACCTCTGATTAACTTCAACCTTATGGGAATATGCAGAAATGTCTGTTATTTGTTAATCTTACAAGGAATATGCACTTGTCAGGGCTTTGTTGTTGAATAGGCTATAGACAAGCTGTTTAGGGATCCTGCAGCTCTCCTTGGGTAGTTGTTTTTAACTGAAGTCTGTTATTGATCTTTGTTTATGCTGGTTTGCTGATGCTCACAAATAGTTGGCAGCAAGACCTTTGTCACAGTAGGGTATTATACAGTGAGTTGCAGGCTGAATGCTGCACAGGGTTGCTTTGCAGTACAATAAGTTTTAAAAGCAGTTGTATAGTTTATTATATAGGAGAATCTCCTATTTACAGGGTGATATAAAGTCAGGGCCGCCCTACCTTCACCACTTAAGCTGGTGTCACACACAGCGACAACGACAACGACGTCGCTGCTACGTCACCATTTTCTGTGACGTTGCAGCGACGTCCCGTCGCTGTCGCTGTGTGTGACATCCAGCAACGACCTGGCCCCTGCTGTGAGGTCGCCGGTCGTTGCTGAATGTCCAGCTTCATTTTTTGGTCGTCACTCTCCCGCTGTGACACACACATCGCTGTGTGTGACAGCGAGAGAGCGACGAAATGAAGCGAGCAGGAGCCGGCGTCTGGCAGCTGCGGTAAGCTGTAACCAGCGTAAACATCGGGTAACCAAGGGAAGACCTTTCCCTGGTTACCCGATATTTACCTTCGTTACCAGCCTCCGCTCTTGCTGCCAGTGCCGGCTCCTGCTCTGTGCACATGTGGCTGCAGTACACATCAGGTAATTAACCCGATGTATACTGTAGCAAGGAGAGCAAGGAGCCAGCGCTAAGCAGTGCGCGCGGCTCCCTGCTCTCTGCACTGTGACATGTAGCTGCAGCACACATCGGGTTAATTAACCCGATGTGTACTGTACCTAGGAGAGCAAGGAGCCAGCGCTAAGCGCGACTCCCTGCTCTCTGCACATGTAGCACAGCGACGTTATGATCGCTGCTGCTTCTGCTGTGTTTGGCAGCTAAGCAGCGATCATAACAGCGACTTACAAGGTCGCTGTTACGTCACCGAAAATGGTGATGTAACAGCGACGTCGTTGTCGCTGTCGCTTAGTGTGAACCCAGCTTTAGTGGCTTGTTGATTTATTTGTTAATCCCTTTCAAAGATAAAGTTCAGCTCCAGCAAGAATAAAGCTGGGTTTACACACTGCAACATCGCAAAGGACATCGCTGTAACGTCACCAGTTTTGTGACGTAACAGCGACCTCCCTAAGTCTCTGTTGAGTCGCTGGTGAGCTGTCAAACAGGCAAACCTGGCCAACAAGGCAACAGCGATCCGGACCTGCAGAGCGACCTAGCTGGTTGTTGGGGACGTTGATAAGCAGCTTTTTGAAAGGGAAGTTGCTAACAAAGTCGCTGCAAAGTCTTTCACACACTGAAACTTTCTAGCGATGCATGCTGCACAGCGGGAAACAAAGGACCTAGGAATGGTCCTGAATGATTTGTAGCGATCAGCAACTTCACAGCAGGGGCCAGGTCGCTGATGTGTTTCACACACTGCAACATCGCAAACGACATCGCTATTGCGTCACAAAACCGGTGACGTTACAGCGATGTCGTTTGAGATGTTGCAGTGTGTAAACCCAGCTTAAGCAACTTCACCACAGGGGTTAATTAGCATATGCAATGCTGCAGAGATTCTGGCCCTTGCAGTTTGAGAGAAGTGGTGGAGGGGGAGAAATGGAGCTGCGGGGAAAAGGCTCCTGCTCAGCCCAGTTATGTCTCCCACTGTGTTAACAGTTATATCCCCTGAATCAGGCCTAGTGTGATAAATTGTGCCCCCCTGGCCCAGGTTTATATGCACTCACCAGTGCTTGTTCTGTGTCCACTGTTCCTCGGGCCTTCTGTGCTGTGATAGTGCCTGCTATATTCTGTGATATCTCAGGCTAGGAGAGCCCGATTTAGATAATTTTGGTACCGAAATGATCCAGAGAAAGTCCTCTTGTGCACTGTGTTGTTCAATAAATGCTAAGGTCCATCCAAGTTGCTGTATTTTGTAGCTTTGTTGAGTGAAACACAGAGCAGAGTATTTTCACTTCCTCATCACTCTGCAGCCGGCCACGCCCATTAATCAATATGGCGTTCTTTTATCATCTGCCAAAGTTACACAAAAATCCAGTTAACCCCCCCAGGGCGCCCTATTATTTCGGGCATTAACTCACTCACAGCCAATTTGGCCGCATATGTTGACCAAATAATGCAACCGCATGTATTAAGTCTCAAAAGCCACCTCAGAGACTCCTCTCACCTGATAGATATTATCAATGACATTCCATGGAAACATCCTTACCTTTTTGTAAGTATTGATGTATCTGCATTGTACTCTAATATTGCACATGATTTGGGTCTATTTAGTCTTTGGTATTTCCTCAAAAGAGACCTCAGAATCCCTGCCTTACAAAAAGAATTTCTCGTTGAAGCAATGAGTTTCATTCTACATAATAATTTTTTTTTACCTTCTCAGATAAGCTGTACCATCAACGCCTCGGTACAGCAATGGGATCTAAAGCAGCATGTTCTTATGCTAATTTATTTATGGGTCTCTTTGAAACTCTCCATATATTAGATGGCCATTATGTTAACATTATAATCGTTTATAGAAGATTTATAGACGATTTGTTTTTAATTTGGGATAATGAACATGGCAATATAGAATCCTTCCTTGGTTCACTCAAAAATAACACTTGGGGTCTTGAATTCACACCCAACCATTGACAATAAGACCATTCACTTTCTTGATTTAACTATCTATCATAAGGATAATAGAATTTTTACCAAAACGTATTTTAAACAAGAAGATGCCAACAGCTACATTAATTATAAGAGTGAACATTATAGGATATGGCTGCAGAACATTCCTATCAATCAATATAAAAGAATAAGGAGAAACTGTACGACAAAGGAAGATTTTAAAACACAGGTAGACATCCTAAGAGACCGTTTCCAAGAAAAAGAATACCCTAAAGCCTTGGTTAAAAAAGCTTACAACGCAACTAGGATTTTTGAACAAAAAGAGCTATTAATCTCCAAAAAATCCCTGCAGTCAGAGAGCAAGATGGATGATTTTAACCACTTGGAAAACATCTTTTCCCTCAATTTTTTTAACCACTTTTAGTAGTGATAATTTCAGGATTAGAAATATATTCGATAAACATTGTGATGTACTTTTAAACTACCCTATTTTGAAGTACATTTTGCCCACTCATCCTGGCATTACTTTTAGGAGAGCCCCTACTATTAAAAATATATTAGCTCCCAGCAGATTAAGAGAGCTTCAGGTAACTAAAA